>NC_061820.1:44967585-44972585 GCF_019202785.1 Penaeus chinensis | reverse complement strand
TGGGCGTATGTGTGTGTGCATGCGAGTTCGTGCGCGTGTTTGTGGATATTCGTGTGTGTGTGTGTGTGAGTGTGTGTGCGTGCGTGCGTGTGTGCGTGTGTGTATGTTTGTGTGTGTGTGTGTGTGTGTGTGTGTTTATGTGTGTGTTTATGTGTATATTTATGTGTGTGTGTTTATGTGTGTGTGTGTTTATGTGTGTGTGTGTGTGTTTAAGTGTGTGTGTGTTTATGTGTACGTGTGTGTGTGTTCGTGTACATGTGTCTGTGTGCCCCCCAATCCAATTTTTCCCTTACTTTGGCACCTCGCCCCCCCCCCCCCCTCTCTGTCTCCATTTCTCTTCCTTCCTTCCTCTGTCTTTGGAAATACATCGTCGACCGTGATTTATGTATTGACGAACCTTTGCCAGAAATATGAATTCTTTATGAAACAAATGTTCTTTGAGGAGGACAAACAACCCCGTTTTCTTGTTCTTCGTTTTATTTTATTTTTTTCTATTATTCTTATTCTTATTCTTCTTGTTGTGCTTCTGCTTCTTCTTTCACTTCTTCTTCTTCGTTCTTTTTCTTTCTTTCTTTCTCTCCTTCTTTCTTTCTTCCTCCGTGTCTTCTTCTTTTTCTTTTCTTCTTTTTCTTCCTCATATTATCATCATTACTTTCTTTCTTTCCCTCTTTCTTTTTCTTCGATATTTTTCTTCCTCTTTTATGTTCATTGATGTTTCTTTGTTTCTTTTTTCTTCTTCTTTTGTCATTTTTTTCCTGTGTTTTCTCCTCATTTTCTTTCTTTTTCTTTTGTCCTTCTCTTCCTCTCCATTATTTCCCCACTTTGCTCTTCCCTCTTTCGTGTCTTCACTTCCTCTCTATCTCCCATTTTCCTTCGTATTTTCCATGTCTTCACTTTCAACTTTTTCCCTTCGTCGCGTTTTCTCATTCTTGCTTTGTTCTCGCATTTCCTTTGTCTCCTTTTATCCTTGTTTCCCCTTCTTCTTCTCCTTTAACATCCTATTCCGTTTCCATTTTTGTGTGTTCTTGTATCTCCCTTTTCCCGTTCATTTGCCGCGTCGACCGATTCATTTGCTATTCTCTCCCTCTCTTCCTTTCTTTATTTCTTTTTTCCTATTTTCTCTCTTTTATCTTCCTCTTATTTCTTCCTTCCCTTCCCCTCGTCGCATTTTTTTTTCTTTTGGTTCTTCTTCTTCTTCTTCTTCTTCTTCTTCTTCTTCTTCTTCTTCTTCTTCTTCTTCTTCTTCTTCTTCTTCTTCTTCTTCTTCTTCTTTTTCTTCTTCTTCTTCTTCTTCTTCTTCTTCTCCTTCTCCTCCTCCTTTTTCTTTCTACCTCTTATTCTTATTCTGATTTGTATTCTTATTTTTCCACTTATTCTTATTCGTTTACTTATTATGCTTCTTTGTCTTCTTCTTTCACTTCCTTTCATTATCCTTATGTTCCTCTTCCCCCTCTTAAATACCATTATTATTATTATTATCATTATCATCATCATTATTATTATTATCATTATAACCATTATCATCATCGTTATCATTATCATTGTTATTATTTTTATCAATATTATCATCATTATTATTATCATTAATATTACTATCATCATTATTATCATTACTATCATTATCATTATCATTATTACTCTTACTGTTATTATCACCATCACTCCTCCTCTTCGTCTCCTTTCTCTTTCCCTCGCCTGCCTCTCCCTGTATCTCCTGATCACTCATTATCTATTCATCCTCGATTTTTTGATTAAAGAAATAATGTCCCCGCGACCTCACTCACCGCCTGGTCCTCCTTTCATATATAACCTCCATCGGCCTCTCACTCTGTCTGTCCATCTATCTATCTGTCTGTGTGTCTGTGTGTGTGTGTGTCTGTCTGTCTGTCTCTCTGTTTGTCTGTCTTTCTCTCTCTCTCTCTCTCTCTCTCTCTCTCACTCTCTCTCTCTCTCTCTCACTCTCTCTCTCTCTCTCTCTCTCTCTCTCTCTCTCTCTCTCTCTCTCTCTCTCTCTCTCTCTCTCTCTCTCTCTCTCTCTCCTTCTCTCTCTATATATATCTATCTATCTGTCTGTCTCACGTTCACGTCATGTCTGATACTCCTGTGTGTTTCTAATTCAGTTTCCATTTCTTGGCAGTTGTCTTTCGTGCACTCCTATCCCCCAAATGCAAGAGAGAAAGAGAGAGAGAGAGAGAGAGAGAGAGAGAGAGAGAGAGAGAGAGAGAGAGAGAGAGAGAGAGAGAGAAAGTGAGAGAAAAACAGAGAGAGAGAGAGTGAGAGAGAAAAAGAGAGAGAGGAGAGAGAGAGAGAGAAAACGTCCTTTTGCACTTTCCACCACGTCATATTTTACGCCTTTAATGGTGTTACTTTTCCTGTAATTTATCTACAACCTTTTTTTTCTCTCTTATTGTCCACTTCATCCCGTCCGTGTGCTCCGACCTCTGTAGCTCCAACGTAAGTAAATCTATACATTGTGAAATATAGGCTGATTGTCTGTAATGGTACACCTTATGGACTCAGTAGCCTATTTATCATGTTTTAAATTGCTGTTTTTATTGGAACTACAGTACCTATTTGAATAAGTATAATTTAATTGCCTCTGTTTCTCTATGGATAAAATATATGGAGGGACTCGTTTATTTTCTATATGTCTTTATGGGTGGAAAGATATTATACGTAAGTGCTGACATATATCTTAAACAGACAAATCGGTGAGGGAAAAATTAAGCGAAATGCGATATTCTAGGTTCATAGCGGTAGGGTTAGAGAGCCAATGGGTTAAATAAACGAAAGGCAATATTTTACCTTTATTATGGTGGGTGTGCATAGACTATGAGTTACATAAACGAAATACGATGTTCTCCCCTTTATAATGGCGGGTGTATATAAACAATGGGTTATGGTAGAAAAACCCACAATGCAAAAACTAGATTTATTGAAAGTGAGACTACAGTTTCGAAATCCACCTGTATACCATCCTCAGGTCTCGCTTTTCTACCACAGTATCAACACAGAAGAGTGTTTTACCATTCACAATGGGTTATATAAACTAAATGCGATGTCCTGCCCTTTATAACGGCATTTGTACTGAGACAATGGGTTTTATAAACGAAATTTGTGTTTTCTCCTTCTCTTCCTTCGCCTGTTTCCGATACATTTGAGTACATTTGATTCCTTCCTTTGAGTCATGGAGTTTGGAAACCACTGCACCAAAAATATACGCAAGAGATTTGTAATAAAAGGATACGCGAGAAGTTTTGTGTTTTTGTATTTTCTTCCTGCTTTTAGTCTTCTTCCTTTTTCTATTTTTAATATTATCCTTGTTTTATTTTTTCTTCTTGTGTTTTTTTACCCTTATCCTTTCTTATTCCAATTTATCATTATGCTTTCTTGTGTTATTTCTATTCTTGTCCTATCTTATTCTACTTCTCTTTTGTCCTTCCTTATTCTACTTTTATTTTTTATCCTTTCTTCTTGTTTATTTTTTTTTCTTAATCTTCCTTATTCCTGTCCTTTCTTATGTCATTCTTATCCATTTTTTCCATTTTATTCTTATCCTTTCTTGTTATATTTATTTCTTCTTATTCTACCTTTATTTTTTTTGTCCTTTCTTATGCCTCCTTATTCTTACTTTCTCTTATTTTACTTTATTCTTATTTCTTCTCACTCTCCCTTATTTTCTCCTTTCTTATTCTTCCTTATCTTTATCTTTCTTTGTATAAAAGGTATGAATGAGAATGAATATCTTCACAATACAAGAGATGTATTTGACCGATTTCGACTTTGTCTTCGTCAGAAATACAAAGTCGAAACCGGTCAAATACATATTCATTCTCATTCCTACCTTTTATACATTTGTCAGTATGAACGCGGTTCATTTATCTTTCTTATCTCTTTAACAAGTGATGAGAAAAACAAAAAAATTGAAGGAGATATCTTTTTTGACGTCATTATAATAAAAACAAAATATCCCACTGTTGAGAGAGAGAAATATCGTCACTATTATTCTATGAAATTAACATACGATTAGTAATAAACATCGATCGTAGAGACAGCACTTATTAATTAATATGCACAGCACCTCAGTTCCTAGAAGGGAGTGTGACGTTTGCTAATGCAGTTTGTGGTCGGGTTAAATGCAACAGAAACGCTGCTACTGTTATTAATGACCCCAAACACAGTAATGCCGGTATTGTTCATTACCCTAAACACAGTAATGCCGCTACTGTTAATGACCCCGAAGACATTGACCCTAAACGCAGCAATGCCGCTACTGTTAATTGCCCCGAAGACATTATCGCTACCGTTATCAGTGACCCCAAACACAGTAATGCCGATACTATTGTTACTGACCCCGTAGTACGCTGCTACTGTTGTTAATGACCCCAAAGACAGTAACGACGGTACTTTTGATAAACACAGTAACGCTGCTACTGCTGTTAATGACCCCAAACATAGTAACGCCGCTGCTGTTGTTAATGCCCGGTTTTGTTTAACGTTTTGGCGCCGTCGGATTCGCTGCGTCCGAGTTGCGTCTTCCTTCTCTCCTCCTCGTCCTCCTTTCCCCCTTCTCCACCCCCCCCCCCTCCGAGGTCATAAGGAGGAGCAGCATAACCGAGGCAGTCGATCATCTTGTTAAAAGGATCTCGGGCTTGGCTGCTCCTTTCTCTCTGTCTCGCTCGCGCTCTCCTTTCCGCCCGTGGCTCTCGCTCTCGGGCTGCGCTGAACGTTAGCTTGGCGTCTCTGACTACAGCAATATATAATCATACAAATTAAAGCATGTATGCACACACACACACACACACACATACACACACACACATATATATGTGTGTGTGTGTGTATATATCTGTGTGTGTGTGTGTGTGTGTGTGTGTGTGTGTGTGTGTGTGTGTGTGTGTGTGTGTGTGTGTGTGTGTGTGTACATGTGTGTATATGTATATATATGTGTATATGTATGTATATATGTATGTGTATATATGTGTGTGTGTGTGTGTGTG
>NC_061820.1:44917585-44930085 GCF_019202785.1 Penaeus chinensis | reverse complement strand
ACACATGAAAATATTTGAATTCAAATTTCATATTAGGGTGATGGGGATGGGAGGGGAGAGGGGGAGGGGGAGGGGGAGAGAGAGGTTGATAGGGGGACTGGGGGTGAAGGGGACATGGTAGAGGGTACGAGGGAGAGAGAGGGGTCAGGGAGAGAGGGAGAGAAGAGGAAAGAGGGAGAGAGGGGGAGACAGAGGAACAGGGTCAAAGGAAAAAAGGGAGAGAGAGAGCTTGAAGAAAAAATATATATAAATATACAAATATGCATTCCTAATTAATATATTTCGAAAGCAGCAGCCTCGAATTTGTAACGAAGGATCGACAATTGTTTGGAAACAGGTAAATAGACATGTGATTGGATCCTTTGCTCAGTGGGTCGGTTGTGGGGCGCGAGGAGGGAGGCAAAATGTGGCGCCGACGTATTTCATAATTAAAAAGGAAAGAAGGTGAGGGAGAAAGTGATGGAGGAGGAAGAGAAAGTGAGGGAGGAGAAAGAGAAGGTAAGAGAGAAAGTGAGGGAGGAAGAGAAGGTGAGGGAGGAAGAGAAAGTAAGAAAGAAAGTGAGGGAGGAAGAGAAGGTGAAGTTAAGAGAGAAAGTGAGGGAGGAAGAGAAGGTGAGGGAGAAAGTGAGGGAGGAAGAGAAGGTGAGACAAAATGTGAGGGAGGAAGAGAAGGTGAGGGAGAAAGTGAGGGAGGAAGATTAGGTGAGGGAGGAAGAGAAGGTGAGGGAGGAAGAGAAGGTGAGGGAGAAAGTGAGGGAGGGAGAGAAGGTGAGGGAGAAAGTGAGGGAGGAAGAGAAGGTGAGGGAGAAAGTGAGGGAGGGAGAGAAGGTGAGGGAGAAAGTTAGGGAGGAAGAGAAGGTGAGGGAGGAAGAGAAAGTGAGGGAGAAAGTGTGGGAGGAAGAGAAAGTGAGGGAGGAAGAGAAGGTGAGGGAGAAAGTGAGGGAGAAAGTGAGGGAGGAAGAGAAGGTGAGGGAGAAAGTGAGGGAGGAAGAGAAGGTGAGGGAGAAAGTGAGGGAGGAAGAGAAGGTGAGGGAGAAAAAGAGGGAGGAAGAGAAGGTGAGGGAGAAAGTGTGGGGAGGAAGAGAAGGTGAGGGAGAAAGAGAAGGTGGGGAGGAAGAGAAGGTGAGACAAAATGTGAGGGAGGAAGAGAAGGTGAGGGAGAAAGTGAGGGAGGGAGAGAAGGTGAGGGAGAAAGTGAGGGAGGAAGAGAAGGTGAGGGAGGAAGAGAAAGTGAGGGAGAAAGTGAGGGAGGAAGAGAAAGTGAGGGAGGAAGAGAAGGTGAGGGAGAAAGTGAGGGAGGAAGAGAAGGTAAGGGAGAAAGTGAGGGAGGAAGAGAAGGTGAGGGAGAAAGTGAGGGAGGAAGAGCAGGTAAGGGAGAAAGTGAGGGAGGAAGAGAAGGTGAGGGAGAAAGTGAGGGAGGAAGAGAAGGTGAGGGAGAAAGTGAGGGAGGAAGAGAAGGTGAGGGAGAAAGTGAGGGAGGAAGAGAAGGTGAGGGAGGAAGAGAAAGTGAGGGAGGAAGAGAAGGTGAGGGAGAAAGTGAGGGAGGAAGAGAAGGTGAGGGAGAAAGTGAGGGAGGAAGATAAGGTGAGGGAGGAAGAGAAGGTGAGAGAGAAAGTGAGGGAGGAAGAGAAGGTGAGGGAGAAAGTGAGGGAGGAAGAGAAGGTGAGGGAGAAAGTGAGGGAGGAAGAGAAAGTGAGGGAGGAAGAGAAGGTGAGGGAGAAAGTGAGGGAGGAAGAGAAGGTGAGGGAGAAAGGGAGGGAGGAAGAGAAGGTGAGGGAGAAAGTGAGGGAGGAAGAGAAGGTGAGGGAGAAAGGGAGGGAGAAAGTGAGGGAGGAAGAGAAGGTGAGACAAAATGTGAGGGAGGAAGAGAAGGTGAGGGAGAAAGTGAGGGAGGAAGAGAAGGTGAGGGAGAAAGTGAGGGAGGGAGAGAAGGTGAGGGAGAAAGTGAGGGAGGAAGAGAAGGTGAGGGAGAAAGTGAGGGAGGGAGAGAAGGTGAGGGAGAAAGTTAGGGAGGAAGAGAAGGTGAGGGAGAAAGTTAGGGAGGAAGAGAAGGTGAGGGAGTAAGAGAAAGTGAGGGAGAAAGTGAGGGAGGAAGAGAAAGTGAGGGAGGAAGAGAAAGTGAGGGAGGAAGAGAAGGTGAGGGAGAAAGTGAGGGAGGAAGAGAAGGTGAGGGAGGAAGAGAAGGTGAGGGAGAAAGTGAGGGAGGAAGAGAAGGTGAGGGAGAAAGTGTGGGAGGAAGAGAAGGTGAGGGAGAAAGAGAGGGAGGAAGAGAAGGTGAGACAAAATGTGAGGGAGGAAGAGAAGGTGAGGGAGAAGTGAGGGAGGAAGAGAAGGTGAGTGAGAAAGTGAGGGAGGAAGAGAAGGTGAGGGAGAAAGTGAGGGAGGAGAGAAGGTGAGGGGAGAAATGAGGGAGGGAGAAGGTGAGGGAGGACGAGGTAGGTGAGGGAGAAAGTGAGGGAGGAAGAGTAAGGGTGAGGGAGAAAGTGTGGGAGGAAGAGAAGGTGAGGGGAGAAAGGGGGGGGAAGAGAAGGTGAGGGAGAAGTGAGGGGGAAGAGAAGGTGAGGGGAAAAAAAGTGGAGGGAGGAAGAGAAGGTGAGGGGGTAGGGATAGGGAAGGTGAGGGAGAAAGTGAGGGAGGAAGAGAAGGTGAGGGAGAAGTGAGGGAGGAGAGAGGTGAGGGAGAAAGTGAGGGAGGAAAAGAAGGTGAGGGAGGAAAATGAGGGAGGAGAGAAGGTGGGGGGAGAAATGGAGGGGGAAGAGAAGGTGAGGGAGGAAGTGAGGGAGGAAGAGAGGTGAGGGAGGAGAGAAGGTGAGGGAGAATGAGGGAGGAGTAGAAGGTGAGGGGAAGAAAGTGTGGAGGAAAAGAAGGTGAGGGAGGAAAGAGAGGGGAGGAAAGAAGGTGAGGGAGAAAGTGAGGGAGGAAGAGAAGGGAGGGAGAAGAGAAGGTGAGGGAGAAAGTGAGGGAGGAAGAGAAGGTGAGGGAGAAAGTGAGGGAGGGAAAAGAAGTGATGAGGGAGGAAGATAAGGTGAGGGAGAAAGGGAGGGAGGAAGAGAAGGTGAGGGAGGAATGAGGGGGTAAAGAAGGTGAGGGAGAAAGTGAGGGAGGAAGAGAGTGAGGGAGGAAGAGAAGGTGAGGGAGAAGTGAGGGAGGAAGAGTAAGGTGAGGGAGAGAAGTGTGGAGGAAGAGAAGGTGAGGGAGAAAGAGAGGGTGGAAGAGAAGTGAGGAGGGAAAGTGAGGGAGGTTGATAAGGTGAGGAGGAGAAGTGAGGGGGAAGAGCAAGGTTAGGGAGGAAGAGAAGGTGAGGGAGAAAGTGAGGGAGGAAGAGAAGGTGAGGGAGAAGAGAAGGTTAGGAGGAAGAGAAGGTGAGGGGGAAGTGAGGGAGGAAGAGGAAGGTGAGGGAGAAAAAAGTGAGGAGGAAGAAAGGTAAGGGAGAAAGTGTGAGGGAGGAAGAGAAGGTGAGGGAGAAGTGAGGGGGGAAGATAAGGTGAGGGAGGAAGAGAAGGTGAGGAGAAGTGAGGGGGGAAGAGAAGGTGAGGAGAAAGGGAGGGAGGAAGAGACGGTTTAGGGAGGGAAAGTGTGGGAGGAAAAGAAGGGGAGGGAGAAAGTGAGGGAGGAAGAGAAAATTTAGGGGGAAAGTGAGGAGGAAGAAGGTGGGGAGGGAAAATGAGGGAGGAAGGAAGGTGAGGGAGAAAGAGAGGGGAGGAAGGAAGGTGAGGGAGAAGTGAGGGGGGAAGAGAAGGTGAGGGAGAAGTGAGGGAGGAAGGAAGGTGAGGGAGAAAAAGGGGGGGGAAGAGAGGTGAGGGAGAAAGAGAAGTGAGGGAGGAAGAGAAGGTGAGGGAGAAGTGAGGGAGAGATAAGGTTAGGGAGGAAGAGAAGGTTTAGGGAGAAAGTGGGAGGAAGAGAAGGTGGGGAGGAAGAGAAGGTGAGGGAGAAAGTGAGGGAGGAAGAAGAGTGAGGGAGAAAGTGAGAGAGAAGAGAAGGTGAGGAGGAAGAGAAGGTGAGGGAGAAAGTGAGGGAGGCAGAGAAGTAGAGGGAGGAAGAGAAGTGAAGGAGAAAGTGAGGGAGGAAGAGAAGGTGAGGGAGAAAGGGAGGGAGGAAGAGAAGGTGAGGGAGGAAGGGAGGGAGGAAAGAAAGTGAGGGAGGAAGAGAAGGTGAGGGAGAAAGTGAGGGAGGAAGAGAAGGTGAGGGAGAAAGGGAGGGAGGAAGAGAAAGTGAGGGAGGAAGAGAAGGTGAGGGAGAAAGGGAGGGAGGAAGAGAAGGTGAGGGAGAAAGTGAGGGAGGAAGAGAAGGTGAGGGAGAGAAGAGAGGGAGGAAGAGAAGGTGAGGGAGAAAGATGAGGAGGAAGATCAGGTTAAGGAGGAAGAGAAGGTGAGGGAGAAGTGAGGGAGGAAGAGAAGGTGAGGGAGAAAGTGAGGGAGGAAGAGAGGTGAGGGAGAAAGAGAGGGAGGAAGAGAAGGTGAGGGAGAAAGTGAGGGAGGAAGAGAAGGTGAGGGAGGAAGAGAAGGTGAGGGAGAAAGTGAGGGAGAAGAGAAGGTGAGGAGAGAAAGTGAGGGAGGAAGAGAAGGTGAGGGAGAAAGAGAGGGAGGAAGAGAAGGTGAGGGAGAAAGTGAGGGAGGAAGAGAAGGTGAGGGAGAAAGAGAGGGAGGAAGAGAAGGTGAGGGAGGAAGAGAAGGTGAGGGAGGAAAGGGAGGGAGGAAGAGAAGGTGAGGGAGAAAGTGAGGGAGGAAGAGAAGGTGAGGGAGAAAGTGAGGGAGAAGAGAAGGTGAGGGAGAAAGTGAGGGAGGAAGAGAAGGTGAGGGAGGAAGAGAAGGTGAGGAAGAAAGTGAGGGAGGAAGAGAAGGTGAGGAGAAAGTGAGGGAGGAGAGAAGGTGAGGGAGGAAGAGAAGGTGAGGGAGAAAGTGAGGGAGGAAGATACGGTCGAGGGAGAAAGTGAGGGAGGAAGATAAGGTGAGGGAGGAAGAGAAGGTTGAGGGAGGAAGAGACGGAGAGGGAGGAAGAGAAGGTGAGGAGAAAGTGAGGGAGGAAGAGAAGGTGAGGGAGAAAGGAAGGGGAGGAAGAGAAGGTGAGGGAGAAAGGGAGGGAGGAAAAGAAAGTGAGGGAGGAAAGAGAGGTGAGGGAGAAGTGAGGGAGGAAGAGAAGGTGAGGGAGAAGTGAGGGGAGGAAGAGAAGGTGGGGAGGAGAGAAGGTGAGGGAGAAAGTGAGGGAGGAAGAGAAGGTGAGGGAGAAAGTGAGGGAGTAAAGAGAAGGTGAGGGAGGAAAGTGAGGGAGGAAGAGAAGGTGAGGGAGAAAGTGAGGAGTAAGAGAAGGTGAGGGAGAAAGTGAGGGAGGAAGATAAGGTGAGGGAGAAGAGACGGTTGAGGGAGAAAGTGAGGGAGGAAGATAAGGTGAGGGAGGAAGAGAAGGGAGGAGAGAAGGGAGGGAGGAAGATAAGGTGAGGGAGGAAGAGAAGGTGAGGGAGAAAGTGAGGGAGGAAGATAAGGTGAGGGAGAAAGTGTGGGAGGAAGAGAAGGTGAGGGAGAAAGTGAGGGAGGAAGAGAAGGTGAGGGAGAAAGTAAGGGAGTAAGAGAAGGTGAGGGAGAAAGTGAGGGAGGAAGATAAGGTGAGGGAGGAAAGTGAGGGAGTAAGAGAAGGTGAGGGAGAAAGTGAGGGAGTAAGAGAAGGTGAGGGAGAAAGTGAGGGAGGAAGAGAAGGTGAGGGAGAAAGTGAGGGAGGAAGATAAGGTGAGGGAGAAAGTGAGGGAGGAAGAGAAGGTGAGGGAGAAAGTGAGGGAGGAAGAGAAGGTGAGGGAGAAAGTGAGGGAGGAAGATAAGGTGAGGGAGAAAGTGAGGGAGGAAGAGAAGGTGAGGGAGAAAGTGAGGGAGTAAGAGAAGGTGAGGGAGGGAGAGAAGGTGAGGGAGGGAGAGAAGGTGAGGGAGAAAGGGAGGGAGGGAGAGAAGGTGAGGGAGAAAGTGAGGGAGGAAGAGAAGGTTAGGGAGAAAGGGAGGGAGGGAAAGAAGGTGAGGGAGAAAGTGAGGGAGGGAGAGAAGGTGAGGGAGAAAGTGAGGGAGGAAGAGAAGGTGAGGGAGAAAGTGCCCGCCCGTGACGTCATCTCTATTCGTGCCTTCCCTTGACGTCATGTCTATTCGTGCCCGCCCGTGACGTCATCTCTTTTCGTACCCGCCCGATCGTGCCACGTGTGTGGAAACAGAGAGGGAAGAAGAGAGAGACAGAAGGAAGGCGAGAAGAGACACGGTGAGGGAAAAAAAGAAGGAAAAATAGATAGACGGAAGTAAGGAGAGGGGAAAGGGACATGGTGAGGAAAAAGAGGAGGGAAGAAGGAAAAAAGAGAGGGAGGAAAAGGAGACAGAGACGAAAGGAGGGAGAGAAGAGAGAGACATGGGGAGGAAAATGATGAGGGAAAAAGAGAGAGAAGAATGAAAAAAAAAATAAAGGAGATATAAACGATAGAAGCAAAGGAACTTAGAGAAGGAAAACAGAGACGAAAGGAGGACAAGAGAGCGAGAACAACGAAAAGAAAAAGAAAAGGAAATGAGTGAAAGAAAAATAAAAAATCCAAAAGACGATACTTAGAGTCGTGAGAGCTCGGCATTCTTCGGACACCCATTTTGAGGGTATTCAAAAACCGCCCTTAAGTGTCTCCAGATACTGCTCCTGCTTTCCTCAAGCGAGAACTTAGTGCAGCGGAATTTTCCCAGAGAAGATGCACTTTTCTTCTTCTTGATTTGACTCGTCTTGACTTGTCTTGACTTGTCTTGACTTGTCTTGACATGTCTTGTCTTGTCTTGAATTGAATTAAATTGTCTTGACTTGTCTTGTCTTGTCTTGACTTGTCTTGTCTTGTCTTGAATTGAATTAAATTGTCTTGACTTGTCTTGTCTTGTCTTGTCTTGTCTTGTTTTGTCTTGAATTGAATTTAATTAAATTGTCTTGACTTGTCTTGTCTTGTCTTGTCTTGTCTTGTCTTGTCTTGTTTTGTCTTGAATTGAATTGAATTAAATTGTCTTGACTTGTCTTGTCTTGTCTTGTCTTGTCTTGTCTTGTTTTGTCTTGAATTGAATTGAATTAAATTGTCTTGACTTGTCTTGTCTTGCCTTGCCTTGCCTTGTCTTGTCTTGTCTTGTCTTGTTTTGAATTGAATTAAATTGTCTTGACTTGTCTTGTCTTGTCTTGAATTTAATTAAATTGTCTTGACTTGTCTTGCCTTGCCTTGTCTTGTCTTGTCTTGTCTTGAATTGAATTAAATTGTCTTGACTTGTCTTGTCTTGCCTTGTCTTGTCTTGTCTTGTCTTGAATTGAATTAAATTGTCTTGACTTGTCTTGTCTTGACTTGCCTTGTTTTGTCTTGTCTTGTCTTGACTTGTCTTGTCTTGCCTTGTTTTGTCTTGTCTTGTCTTGTCTTGTCTTGAATTGAATTAAATTGTCTTGACTTGTCTTGTCTTGTCTTGAATTGAATTAAATTGTCTTGTCTTGTCTTGTCTTGTCTTGTCTTGAATTGAATTAAATTGTCTTGACTTGTCTTGTCTTGTCTTGTCTTGTCTTGTCTTGAATTGAATTAAATTGTCTTGACTTGTCTTGTCTTGCCTTGTTTTGTCTTGTCTTGTCTTGTCTTGCCTTGTTTTGTCTTGTCTTGTCTTGTCTTGTCTTGAATTGAATTAAATTGTCTTGACTTGTCTTGTCTTGCCTTGTTTTGTCTTGTCTTGTCTTGACTTGTCTTGCCTTGTCTTGTCTTGAATTGAATTGAATTGAATTGAATTGAATTGAATTGAATTGAATTGAATTGAATTGAATTGAATTGAATTGAATTGAATTAAATTAAATTAAATTAAATTGTCTTGTTTTGTCTTGTCTTGAATTGAATTAAATTGTCTTGACTTGTCTTGCCTTGTCTTGTCTTGTCTTGAATTGAATTAAATTGTCTTGACTTGTCTTGTCTTGTCTTGTCTTGAATTGAATTAAATTGTCTTGACTTGTCTTGCCTTGTCTGGTCTGGTCTTGTCTTGTCTTGTCTTGTCTTGTCTTGTCTTGTCTTGTCTTGTCTTGTCTTGTCTTGTCTTGTCTTGTCTTGTCTTGTCTTGAATTGAATTGAATTGAATTAAATTGTCTTGTCTTGTCTTGTCTTGTCTTGTCTTGTCTTGTCTTGTCTTGAATTGAATTAAATTGTCTTATCTTGTCTTGTTTTGTCTTGTCTTGTCTTGTCTTGAATTGAATTAAATTGTCTTGACTTGTCTTGTCTTGTCTTGTCTTGAATTGAATTAAATTGTCTTGACTTGTCTTGTCTTGCCTTGTCTTGTCTTGTCTTGTCTTGTCTGGTCTGGTCTGGTCTGGTCTGGTCTGGTCTGGTCTGGTCTGGTCTGGTCTGTTCTGGTCTGGTCTGGTCTGGTCTGGTCTTGTCTTGTCTTGTCTTGTCTTGTCTTGTCTTGTCTTGTCTTGAATTGTCTTGTCTTGTCTTGTCTTGTCTTGTCTTGAATTGAATTGAATTGAATTGAATTGAATTGAATTGAATTGAATTGAATTGAATTGAATTGAATTGAATTAAATTAAATTAAATTAAATTGTCTTGACTTGTCTTGACTTGTCTTGCCTTGTCTTGTCTTGTCTGGTCTGGTCTGGTCTGGTCTGGTCTGGTCTGGTCTGGTCTGGTCTGGTCTGGTCTGGTCTTGAATTGAATTGAATTGAATTGAATTGAATTAAATTATCTTGACTTGTCTTGACTTGTCTTGTCTTGTCTTGTCTTGTCTTGGGAGAAGAGATCTGTGACGCTGCAACTGAGACGTTCTTGTCTTGTTGCTATTTCTGTTGCAAGTACTGGGGATTTGTAAATACTTGTTGAGTAATCCTGTGTTTCGATCAGTCTATGGCTTTGTGTGATTATGTGAGCGTAAGTCTGTCTGTCTGTTTAGCTTTCTGTATGTCTGTTCTTTATGTATATGTCTATCCGTGTATCTGTCTGTCTACCTTATTTATGTGTTTGTCCGCTTACCTGTATATTTTTTTCTGTCTATTTTCTCTTCTATCTATCTGTCCGCCTTCCTCCCTCTTATCCGTTCCCCTCTATATCTCACACACCCACTTCCTTTAGCCACCACCTTGAAAACCGAGCCAAAGCCAGAACCAAGTCAACACAATCGGACACTGTGTTGACATCTGAGAGGCCTGCGAGCGAAGAGTCCGTAGTAATGACCACACGCAGACTCGACGCTGTGTTCGTGATTTATGACTGACAGTTGGCTTGGCGTTGACATGCATATATTAATGAATTGTAAACACGCCTTGACGTCAGTTCGAGAAATCAAAATCGACTCATTATTACTGATGGCGGATAATGTAGATTTTATGAGTGGTGTTTACAGTCAATAGACTCTTTTACTTCCCGCCCATTATGTCATTAGAGCGAGAATTAATAGTAAAGGACTTTGCTGATGACCTTACGCCATGATCTGATCGACTGTGAACGATCACACGATACATTTCTTGTTGATCGATAATGAAATACTCACTAATAACAGACACGCACGAAATAATACGCACCGACATAATAACAGCACACAGATAGACAAAGAGAAACACAAACGGAATATTAAATGGAATAATGAATCAAGCAATCAGAGATAAATCAAAAAAAGAATGGAGAATAGGGTTTAGACAGGGTAAGACTGGAAAGAACCAAGTCTGTTAATTGGATTACAATTTGATTCCCTCTCGCTCACTTGTTTTATTGGATAATTGGGGAGAGAGGCGAGGGAGAGAGGCTCGGCGGGATGTGCTTGTTTGGCTGAGTTTGTGTGTGTGTGTGTGTGTGTGTGTGTGTGTGTATGTGTGTGTGTGTATGTGTGTGTGCATGTGTGTGTGTGTTCAGTGTTAACATCTTAGCAAGAAACAAAAGGAGAGAAATTAGCAGATTCATAAAAAGACACAAACAGACAAGCTAAAAAAAAAGGATAATAATAATAAAAAAAAGAAATAAGAGAAAGAGAGAGAGAAAACAGAACATAACGCATGCCTTCACGAGTAGACACACGGCCATGACATGCACACTTATCTGTGCATCCACAAGCACAAACACCTCTCTGAATAGAAGTGCTTGCAAAGGCGACAGGGGAAGGGTCTCGCAGGCTGTCCGTTTCGACATGAGGGAAAGAGCTTATGAGGAGGAATGAGGCTGTTTGTCAGGAAAGGGAAGAGAGATAAATAACATTCTTTCTAAGAGGTGTTGTGGGAGGGTGAGTGAGAGGGAGGGAGGGAGGGAGAGTGGTGGGTGGGTAGGTGGGAGGGAGAGAGGGTGGTGGGAGGGTGGGAGGGAGGGAGAAAGGGAGAGAAGGTGTTAAGTGGTAGGGAGGGAGGGAGGAAGGGAAAGATGGAGAGAGAGAGAGAACGAGGGAGAAAGGAGACAGGAACGGATGGAGGGAAGGACGGAAGGAGGAAGGGAAGGAAGGAGAGAGAGAGAAGAAGAGAGACAGGAAGGGATGGAGGGCAGACAATGATAATGATGATGGTGATAACAGTGACGATAATAATAACGAACAGTATATAACACTGCAATAGTAAGAACGATAATAATATAAAAAATTAAACTAACAAACATAAAGAATTATGATACCACAACTACAAGTGATATTACGAATCCTAATCACAATGATAATACCAAAACAATAAATACAAATAAAAACTCTACTTGCATACATAGTTACGGAAATTTGACTTTACATGTTGAAAGTTGAAAAGAGTGTTGTAAAGTTAAACGCCGCGTGGATATTGGAGGAGGGAAAGGACGTGGAAACACTGAAGGCGGATTTATTTGTTCCAGTATTCTCGACAAGTGACTTCTGATAAAGCGCAGTGATAATCAGCTGATAACTATTAACCACGTCTTTGACAGGTGTTATGTGAAGCGTGGAGGAAGGAATAGCTTTATCTTGGTGAAACTCACGTCAGTATTTAGGCAGATGTTATGTATATGGTGACAATATGGGATGGTGGCTTGACGTGACTTGACGTGTATATATTATGAAATGTATATGATATGACAGGATTACATATGCGTGTGTGTACTTATATGTGTGTATTTAAGTGTGTGTGTGTATGTGTGTGTGTGTGTGTGTGTGTGTGTGTGTGTGTGTGTGTGTGTGTGTGTGTGCATGTAAGTGTTTGTGTGTGTGTGTAAACTTCATAATGATAAAAGATAACATAGACAGGTCAGTTACTTCAATATCAACACAGAGGCCAACGTGAAGAATCACAGACAAAGAAACAATTAAACAAATGGCCATAGCAACAAATAAGACAAATAAACCGAAGAGAAGAAGCAAAAGAGGAGGAAGAAGTTTATCAGAATCATCGACCTGTGATTCGTAATGAGCCAAGGAAAAGAAGGAAATGAAAATCTTTACGTAATGTTGAGTGAAATTTATTGACTGATACTGAGTTTTTTTGTTTTGTTTTTTGTCGTTATTTTTGTTGTTGTTGTTGTTTGAGTTTTTCTTGAAATTCTTAATCATAGATTATTTTTTTCTTTTCTGAATATTTAATTATGGATGATTTTTTTAGAATAATTACATAATGAGGATTTTTAAAAATAATTATCTATAGATGATGTTTGAAAATGATTAATTATGGATAATTCTAAATATTTAACATTGTTTTCTTTCTTCTTTTCTTATCTTTCATTTTCCCTTTTCTTTGGGGAGATTTTTTTTTATTCGGGATAATGAAGAATTTTGAGATAAAGCAATATAATATACGAAAACGAAAATACATTGCACGTGCGGATACCAACATACTCGTGCTTATGTATGAATGTGTGTATGTATGTATGAATGTATGTATACTTATACATGATTGCATGTAGGTATGTATGAATTTATATATGTTTATATAGGAATGTATGTATTTATGTATGTATGTATGTATGTATGTATGTATGTATGTATGTATGTATGAATGTATGTATGTATGTATGTATGTATGTATGAATGAATGTATGTATGCTTATATATGAATGTATGTATGTATGTATGTATGAATGAATGTATGTATGCTTATATATGAATGTATGTATGTATGTGTGTATGTATATGTATGAATGTATGTATGAAAATTATTGATATTCAAAATGATAAAACAAAAAAAAAATGAGAACCCAAAAAATGTAATCATCTTCACAGGAAAAAAAAAATATCCCCGAGTTGGCCGAAGAAATTCCCGACGGAAATATTAGCAGCAGATGAAGTCTAAGGAACTGACCGCCGCCTCACCCCTTTCCCTTCTCCCCTCCCCCCCTTCCCCAATCCCCTTCCCCCTTCCCCCTCTCCCTTCTCCTCTTTCCCCCCTCCCTCTTCCCCTTCCCCGTTTCCCCTTCCTTCCTCCCCCTTCTCCCCTTCCTCTTCCTCTCCTCCTCCTCCTCCTCCTCCTCCTTATTCTCCTTTTCCTCCTCCTCCTCCTCCTCCTCCTCCTCCTCCTCCTTCTCCTTTTCCTCCTCCTCCTCCTCCTTTTCCTTTTCATCC
>NC_061820.1:44870085-44905085 GCF_019202785.1 Penaeus chinensis | reverse complement strand
GTCCATGTGACTCGCACATCTTTAGCTCGTCACTAGCACGTTAATTAATAGCACTTATCTAGCGTATCTGTATCACGTCACAAGCACGTCACTAGCACATCTCTATCATATAAATAGCACATCACTAGCACGTCCCTAATACTTCAATAGCATGTTAACACCACCAAATAAACGGTAACCACATAAACCCAAATACCACCTCCAGCATGCACATTATACCAGGGTATCGTTACCTTTACTTGTGGTCAATGAGGAACTGAACGTTTGTTTCTGTTAACACCTCCCTGCCTTCCCTCGCTATTCCACACCACTTCGTCGATTTTTTTTCATATCCGTTTGTGCAAAGGGTAAGGGTATTTTTTTCTGACTTCACACACCACGACAACCAATGCATTGACATCACCAGGAGAGTCACTGGACCATTGCCATCAGGAGGCCGAGATCAACACCATCATCGTCAGTCCCTTATCATCACCAGTGTATCAACACAGGCATCTAATCATCACAAGGTTTTTTTATCGGAAATAAATCGTCACCATAACTGCATCCCTGGAACTTTTAGGACAAATAAGGACACTGTAAATAAGATCACTCTCGTTTTTTTTTGTTTTCATTCATTAACCATTCATTTCTCACTCATGCCTCATTCCTTTCCAACTCGTTACTCATCCACTCGCCATATATTGCTCTTTCATCCCGCATTCATCTCTCATTCATTTCCTATTCATTTCTCATTCATTTCCTATTCATTCCTCACTTCCCTTTCATTCCATATTCATTCCCCATTCGCCCATCATTCGTTTCCCATTATTTCTATTTCCCTTCCTTCCATATTCATTCCCCATTCACCCTATCATTCATTTCACATTCATTTTTCATTAGTTCCTCATTCATTTCAAATTCATTCCTCGTTAATTTCTCCTTCACCCTCTTCATTCCCCATTCATTCCGTATTCATCCCCTACTCATCCCTCATTCATTTCTGACTCATTCATTATTCATTTCCCACTCGTTTCCCAGTCATCTTCCCTCATTTGTCCGTCCTGCTTTCGTTCAGTTTCTCTCGCTCGTTATTCCATTTCCCTCGTTTATTCTCGTGTCAGTTTCCCTCGGTTTGTGCTTCAGTGTTTCCCTCAGCTCGCCCTAATGTAGTTTTTTCTTCGTAATTTCTAGTTTTCCTCCCACGCCTCTCTCCTGTCTCTCTCTCTCTCTCATTCTCTTTTTCTCTCTCTCATTCTCTCTCTCTCTCTCTCTCTCTCTCTCTCTCTCTCTCTCTCTCTCTTCTCTCTTCATTCTCTCTCTCTCTCTCTCATTCTCTCTCTCTCTCTCTCATTCTCTCTCTCTCTCTCTCTCTCTCTCTCTCTACTCTCTCTCTCTCTCTCTCTCTCTCTCTCTCTCTCTCTCTCTCTCTCTCTCTCTCTCTCTCTCTCTCTCTCTCTCTCTCTCTCTCATTCTCTCTCTCTCTCTCTCTCTTCTCTCTCTCTCTCTCTCTCTCTCTCTCTCTCTCTCATTCTCTCATTCTCTCATTCTCTCTCTCTCTCTCTCTCTCTCTCTCTCTCTCTCTCTCTCTCTCTCTCTCTCTCTCTCTCTCTCTCTCATTCTCTCTCTCTCTCTCTCTCTCTCTCTCTCTCCTCTCTCTCTCTCTCTCTCTCTCTCTCTCTCTCTCTTTCTCCCTCTTTATATCTCTCTCTCTTTCTATCTATCTTTCTCTCTTTTTCTCTCTCTCTCTCTTTATCTCTCTTTCTCTTTATCTCTTTTTATCTCTCTCTCTCTTTATTTATCTCTCTCTTTTTATCTCTCTCTCTCTTTCTTTATCTTTCTCTCTCTTCCCTTTTTTTCTCTCTCTCGTTCTCTCCCTACTTTTATTTACACTAACGCTCCCTGAAATCGAACCTTATATCTTACATACTTAGCAGTCCTCTATTTTAGCATCCTCTCTTCCCCCTTTCTATTTCAGCTTTATCTTTCCCCTCATTCACACTTATTTACACTTTTATTTCCCCCTCACTCACATTGGTTTCCCTCTCTCCCTCACTCACACTGACTCCATTTTCCCCTCACTCACACTGTTTTATTTTGCCCTCACTCATGCTGTGATTTCCCTCTCCCCTCACACTTGATTTCCCTCTCCCCTCACTCATGCTGATTAGCTTTTCCTGTCATTCACACTGATTCCCCTTTCCCCTTTGCACATAACGCGATGTCATTTACCCTTTCACAATATCGGCCCTTCCCCCCTCCCATCCCCTCCCCTCCCCTCCCCTCCCCTCATGCCTCCACCTTTTCCCCCCGCGTGATATTCAGATTACCTGATGGGCGGTCTAGTTGTATTTCTCTCTCTCTCTCGTTCTCTCTCTCTCTTTCTCTCTCTCTCTCTCTTTCTCTCTTTCTCTCTTTCTCTCTTTCTCTCGTTCTCTCTCCCTCTCTCTCCTTCTCTCTCCCTCTCTCTCTCTCTCTCTCTCTTTCTCTCGTTCTCTCTCTCTCTCTCTCTCTATCTATCTATCTATCTATCTATCTATCTATCTATCTATCTATCTCTCTCTCTCTCTCTCTCTCTCTCTCTCTTTCTCTCTCACTCTCTTTCTCTCTTTATTTTTTTTTCCTTTTTTTACTGCCCAACTCAACCTTTATGCATGATCCCTGGGTTTAATGCGTTCACAGTGAATTTCAATGGCCATGTGAAATGCATTTTTTTTCCTCTCCGTAATTGTGGCTAGAAGCACAAACATTCTCTCTCTCTCTCTCTCTCTCTCTCTCTCTCTCTCTCTCTCTCTCTCTCTCTCTCTCTCTCTCTCTCTCTCTCTCTCTCTTTCTCTCTCTCTCTTCTCTCTCTCTCTCTCTCTCTCTCTCTCTCTCTCTTTGTATTACATCACCCTAAGGCTTGAGCCAATTCCCCCCCCCCCCCCCTTGCTTCTCTTTTTATTTTTCATAGGTTTTGTTTTCTTTATGCTTCGATTTCATCAAGCACGGTGCCCTGAGGTGGTCTTCAAGAAACCGGAACGCAAAGCGAGATTTCTTTCCAGACACAGAAAGGGTGTTTTTTCAGCAAAGGCCGAGAGCCAGAGGACATCACTTACGTGTTGGCGGTTTCACACTACAAATACGTTCGCAAATATGGCTTCACCCTTGGGGTCTCTTGGAGGAGGGAAGGAAGGAAGGAAGGAGGAGGAAGGGAAGAAGAGGAGGAGGAGGAGGAGGAAGGGAAGAAGAGGAAGAAGAATGGAGGGGAAGGGAAGAAGAATGAGAGGAAGAGGAAAGGAGAAGGAAGGGAAGAAGAAGAGGAGGAGGAGTAGGAGGAAGGGAAGAAGAGGAAGAGGAAGGGAGGGGAAGGGAAGAAGAGGGAGAGGAAGAGGAAAGGAGGGGGAGGGGGAAGAGGAAGAGGAACGGAGGGGAAGGGAAATGGAGGGGGAAGGAGGGAGGGGAAGGGAAGGGGTGGAGGAGGAGAAGATGATGAAGGAGAGGGAGGAGGAGGATGTAGAAAAAAAAGAAAAGGACAAAAAAGACAAGAAGAATTAAAGAAAGGAAATTGGTAGAGAAAAAAGCTAAAAACACGAATAAAACAGGCAAACGATGAAGGAAAAGAAAAAAAAAATCTGATAATGTTAATTATAACGACAATAATAATAAAAGGAAAAAACAGCAAAAGCGAGAAATTATTTTCAAAAACGAAAAGAAAAAAAAAACAATAAACAAGGAAAATAAGGGAAAAAGAAGGAAAAGCAAATGAAGCACTCCCAGGGTACAGGACCATCCCCATAAAACCCCATTGGTGAGATAGCAGTTGCCGAATGCAGTATGAGTGCTTGCTTGTCTCGCTTGGAAGACGCTGTAAAATGTCAGGAGGGAGTCGGGCGAAATATAAAATGGAAATAAGGTGTGGCAGTGATAAGGTTCCTCACAGAGAGATAGTGGAGAGAGGGGGGGCAGCGAGAGAGAGGGAGAGACAGATAGATTGACAGCCAGACTGACTGACTAGCAGATAAACAGCCAGACTGAGAGGCAGATCAACAGATACACAGCCAAACTGATAGGTTGGCAGACAGATAGACAATCAGACTGATATGCAGATAGACAGAAAAACAGTCAGGCACAAACAGATAGATAGCTAGACAGACAAACGGTTAGAGAAAAAAATAAATAAAGAGAGGGGGAGAGAGGGAGAACGCAATAGAGTGGGGAGGGAATTAAATATCCGTCTACATCAACATCGAAATTTGAATGAGAGAAAGTAGGGAAAATTTCTTTTCATTCTTTATTCCTTTTTTTTTTTTTTCTTCTTTGACAATAATAATTCAGCATGAACCCAGCTATCTCCATCATGGCACTATAAGCTCTGCCACTTCATAATCACATCTATCAGCATCGTGTCACTTTCATTATATCATTAACGACCACTACCATCATTATGCCATCCTCAAGACACCATTATGATATCTACTGTTATCAAAAGACAAGTTACTCTAGCTGAAACACTATAGCACCCATAAATCTGCTACTAATATGGCACCATTAAGCCATCTCCAATTGTATGCCATGATAGACTAATGACAACTCACAACCTTTCATAACCTCTACAGTCATTAAACCATCCCACCGCTGCCACCATTTGCACCAACAAATTTCGGAAACTTGTCAGAACTAACCAGCAGAAACAAAATGGGAAAAGACCCGATGGATTGTGCAGTGCATTTCCAATCCGGTTGTCCAATCAGCCCAAATACAGTCGGGAAGTCGGGAAAACCTAATCCCACAATTCTTAGGTAAGACCCTCCTATCCCATGGAAACACTTTCCTAATATAGCGGATGAGGGAGGGTGGGGGAGCCTTTAAAGGGGAAGGGGTAAGGAGAGGGGAGAAAAGGGTGGGGTAGGGAGTAAGGAAGATGGAGGGTAAGGTAGGGAGGAGGGAGAGAGGGAGGATATGGAAGTGAGGGAGGAAAGGAAAAAAGGAAGAAGGAGAAGGAGAGGGAGAAAAACGTGGCTTGAGAAGAGAGAACCAATTTGCATATCGGAGTTTTAAAAATCGCACTCACGGCGCCGGTCGTGTTGTGAAATGTCACCTGAGTAAGCATCGCGGCGGCGGCACTAGACTGATTACTCTGCCGCCACCCGAGGACAGACATACAAGCAGCGCTCATGCATACGCACTTACATCCATACGACATTCATATGTATGTACTTACATGCAGCATTCATACATACATACTTACATCCCTGCGGCATCCATATGTACGTACTTACATAGATGCTACATTCATACGTAAGTACTTACATACATGCGGCCTTCATATATACGTATTTACATCCACGCATATATATGTTCATGCATAAATACATCAATGCTTATTTACACATATGCATACCTACAAACATAAAGTATAGAAATACACAGATATATATGTATAAAGGGAAAGAGAAAGACAAGGGGAAAAGAGATGAAACAAAAGAGAACAGAGAGAGAGAGTGAGACTGAGAGAGAGAGAAGAGATGAGATGAGAGAGAGAGCCAGAGAGACAGACAGACAGACCCCACAATAGCAAACAGAATATAAAATAGATAAAACAATTAAATTAATAAATAAAATTAAAAAGCAATCACTAAAAGTAAATCACCATCACATAGTTTCCGCACCCCCCCCCCCCCCCAAACAAAAACAAAATCACAATTTCAACCACAACCAGATATCCACACAAGACATCTCTCTCTCTCTCGCTCTCTCTCTCTCTCTCTCTCTCTCTCTCTCTCTCTCTCTCTCTCTCTCTCTCTCTCTCTCTCTCTCTCTCTCCTCTCTCTCTCTCTCTCTCTCTCTCTCTCTCTCTCTCTCTCTCTCTCTCTCTCTCTCTCTCTCTCTCTCTCTCTCTCCTCTCTCTCTCTCTCTCTCTCTCTCTCTCTCTCTCTCTCTCTCTCTCTCTCTCTCTCTCTCTCTCTCTCTCTCTCTCTCTCTCTCTCTCTCTCTCTCTCTCTCTCTCTCTCTCTCTCTCTCTCTCTCTCTCTCTCTCTCTCTCTCTCTCTCTCTCTCTCTCTCTCTCTTCTTTCACACATTATTCAACTGATGACCCAATTACAAACTCCCACACAACACAATAGCTCTGACATCACCGGGAATATCGATTCATTAACCATACGTGTTAACAGTCAACCAGCCATTACAATAACAGAATTAACAGGAACAAACAGCTCGACACAAAACAAGTCAAAAACAGCATGTCGAAAAGAGGAAGGGCTTGTGACGGTGATAGTAATGATTGTTATTGGTTTTGTTACTAACTTTATTGTTATTATCATCACTGTTATTGTTTTTCATTATTATTACTAATAATCATAATAATAATAATAATATTATTATTATTACTATTGTTATTGTTATTATTATTATTGTTATTATTAATATCATCATCATCATCATCATCATCATCATCATCATCATCATCATCATCATCATCATCATCATCATCATCATCATCATCATCATCATCATTATTATATTTATTATTACTACTACCATTATCGTCAACATCATCATTATCATTATCATCCTACTTATTATTATCATTACTACCACCATTATCATTATTATTGTTACCAATAGCATTTTCATTATTTATATTTATTATCATTGTCATTGTTCTTCTTACTATTATTACCATCATCACCACAATGTAATTATCATTATTGCTGTTATTACAAATTTCATCACCATCACTGTTATTATCATTGTTAACATTATTTTATTACTAGTAGTAGTGGTAGTAGTATTAACGTTATTATCGTTATCATTATCATTATTATTACTATCCCTATTTAGACTTTTATCACTATTATCATCACAATTACGATTATCATTGTTCTTATCATCATTATTATCATAATTATTAATTATTCATTATCATTGCTATTATTCTTATCATCATCACCATCATTATCATTACTATTACTATTATCATTATCGCCATCCTTTATTTCTATTCTTAACCGTAAAAACATTACCACTACTGATGTCGTCACTCCTCTTACTCTCAATCTCGTTTTCACTCCACCCATAACATCTAAAAATAATAATCACGATTATACAGTAAGACACAAAATAATGTGTGTATGTGTGTGTGTGTGTGTGTGTGTGTGTGTGTGTGTGTGTGTGTGTGTGTGTGTGTGTGTGTGTGTGTGTGTGTGTGTGTGTGTGTGCCTGTGTGTGTGTCAACAATGACGCATTCACAATGGTAGAATGCGTCAAGTAAAAGTTCGGTCAGACAAGGACAACGCGCACTCAGAAGGCAGTTACGGAGAGTCGAAGGGAAATGAGTGCTGTGTGTTAAGTCATTTGTGAGTTGGAGGGAGTGAAGTGCTGGCTGATTGTTGGGTAACTGATGGGTGATTTATTGGGTGATTAATTCGATGATTAATTGGTGATTGGTGGGTGACTGGTAGGCTCTTAATTAGGTGACTGGTGGGTGATTAAATAGGTGATTTATTGGTGATTGGTTGGTGACTGGTAGGCTATTAATTAGGTGACTGGTAGGTGAATGTTGGATGGTTCGTTGAATAACTGTTGGGTGACTCTTGGGTGATTGCTGGCGAGTGCCTTGCAAAGCTCCTGAAAGCGAAGTTAGATAAACAAACTCAAGAAGTTCTATGTAAATAAATGAATAGATTGCTCAAACAACTATTCAAAACTCCGGTGTAAAGAATTCTACTCCAAAAATAAACAAAGTGATAAACAAATCAAATTCAAAATATTCTTTAGAAATAAGATATAAAAAATACACACTAAACAAAATCAAATTTAAAGAGTAAATACGGAAGGGGAACTAAACCACAGCCAACTATTAAACAAATATTTGAAAATCTCCCTTACGCGCGGTGTTGACATAAGCAGGTCCCTGGAAATGGGGGTGTTTTTATTAAACGCGTGATCACGTGACAGCTAAACTATATGTTAGTTAGACCCATCTTTTAATAAACCCAATAGAGCATGATCCATATTTTTGGCAGACAACATGGTTACGGGATTTTATCTCATTTAGGTGAGAGTTACACACACACACACACACACACACACACACACACACACACACACACACACACACACACACACACACACACACACACACACACACACATATGCTTAGAAACGATTGGTATACGTAAGTCATCCTCCGTAAAACTATTAGCGATAAAGATACAATCACTTAGTGTAGTTTCGCTGTTGATGTGTGATTAAATCCATTTGAGAGGATTTTGCTGAATACAATATCATAGCATTGCCACAGTTCCGTGTATCCCTAAACTATTTTAATGTACAATTATTGTCGTGGTTGTTATTATTAGCAAAAACAGTTACAATTGTATTTTTTTTTTTTTTTTAACGACATTAATATTAGAAGTAATGGTAATAATATTTACAGTGGAAGCAGTGGGCTAAATAGCAGATTATCGATATTATTACAGCCGCCAATTGTTATTATCACAAACCACTGGCGAAGTACGATGTTTCAAGCACCAATCTGCTGTCGTGTCATGATTCTGCAATATACACCGACAAGCGTGTGTGTGTTCATTTAATATTCTCTTGCAATAAAGGGTACACGGGCGGCGTGGATAACACTCAGAGCAGTGTTATTGATATAGGAGAGCGATCGGCCAGCAACCGTGAAACCGTTATTAACCGTTATTATAGTTTTGTCATGCGATAAGCAATTTGGAGGCGAGGTCGGTTATACTGGATAACTCTCGGGAAGGCATGGCAGTGAATCAGGCAGCATGGCGTAGAGTGCAGCAGGGTTTAGAATGAGGTAGTGCCATGTCAGATTATACAAGGGTGAGGCACCGTATGGTATCATATATTGCTTGTATGGCGCTATATCTGGGTCATAGCCACGTCGCTATTTGGCAAACGATGGATCGATGGCATTGGTTTTTAGCGAATCGTGACAGCGTATAATTGAATATGTGAATTGTTTGTTGTATATGCACTAGAGGTCATATTCTTACATAGAAACATGCATATACGACAGCTTCATTTCTTTTCCGCTGCACACACTCATGTACAGTCATACATACATATACACTCAATCACACACTCAGCACCCCTAGACACTGATCACCCCCCCCCCCTCCATACACACACTCCCATCCATCCCCTCGACATTATTACAGGGCTGCCCATCGACCGTCGACCTGCGTATGACCGTCAACTAATTGCATGACCTCTGCACGACCTGACACCGCTTCACTCCGACTGCGACGGACTAACGGGACTCGGAATACGTGGCCGAGACATGGGATTTGTTCGGGTTCGGGTCTAGGTCTGGCGGAGGGAGGCGGAGAACGACCTTGAGCGGACTTGCGGAGGGAGGTGACTATGGCTGGTCGGTGGAGCCGGGGTGGGGGTACGATAATTTACCTTTTATGTTTGTAAGTTGACCTTATCTGTCATCCTGTATTGCAGTATAGGTTTATTGCAATATAAATATTATTACTGGTGTGTTATGTGAATACAAGTTTGCGGATGAGGTGATTTTCGTACATTTTTGTTATCCGGTGAGAAGTGTAAATACAAATTAATTCTAAGGTGGCTTTAACCTCCCTACCTTCGCATACTTATATTATATTACTCTAAAATCGGCAATAGTATAAAAAGGAAAGCTAAAAGGAAATAATAAATTTATAATACAGATGATCGTAACGAAGAAAAGATGCAAGCTGATCATATTGATGAGTGATTATTAATTAGCAAATATAACAAGAAAAGAAAAGAAGAGCTAGCATATGAATTAATGATTTGATAATCTTTATGACCAACAGAACTAAGATATAACAAGCACAAGTAAATGTAATTAACAATAATTGAGAAGTGATTACAAAAGCAGTAACACATAGCCCATGCTCATCCGGGTGGACTGTGGACATTTGAGGATATTTATAACGTGTGGCGCTTGACACCAAATTATATGAACTTAGATTGAGCTCTGTTCTGCGCCCTGTTCTGCAACAACCGGTGTCTCTGTTAATGAACGAAAGCTACGTAACAACACTCATACATCCCCCCCCCACCCCCACCCCACGCGCACACACATACACACACACACACTCACACACTCACATACACACACACACACACATACATACACACACACACTCCCACTCATCTACTCCCACATACACACTCATCACCCACCCCTCTCCACCCCCCTCCACCCCCAAACACACACGCCGTCCCTCCCCCTCCCCTTCCTCTGCACACACACACTCGCCACACCCTCTCCACACACACACACACACACACACACACACACACACACACACACACACACACACACACACACACACACACACACACACACACACACGGTTTTAGAACGACGTCTGCCACTCCGTACTCCAGGAATAGGATGACTTATGATGCCAGAATTATCCTCTTCGACCCCTGAGGAGGCTGCCTTGCGTGCGTGCGTGAGTGACTTCACATGGCGCGGACGAGTGAGATTTGAAGCGAGGTGAAGATCCTGATTATAATGGCTACTATTATTTAAAAAAAAAAAAATCCTATTAGCAGGTTGGTAATAGGAGTAATGTTTCTCAGAACTGATTATGATATCAATTAACAGTGGGAGTGGTAATGAAAATTGGTGGTGAGAATTATAGCAGTCGTGGTGGTAGTAGTAATAGTAATAGCAGTAATAGTAGTAGTAATATTACTGATAATAGTAGTAGTAGTAATATTACTGATAATAGTAGTAGTAGTGATATTATTGATAATAGTAGTAGTAGTAATATTACTGATAATAGTAGTAGTAGTAATATTATTGATAATAGAAGTAGTAGTAATATTACTGATAATAGTAGTAGTAGTACCACCTCCATAGTGTGCCCACTTGTATGCCAATATCATTCTTATCTTTACAGTCGTATAATCCATTTTGCAATGCTCTCTCACTCCCTGTTCTTTACCGTAGACAGATCCTGCACCTCGCTTCCACGATTTTACCTTTTACTCCAACTCCTCTTTTATCTAGCCTATTCTCAGCTTTCTTGTTGTTTGTTTGTTTGTGTTTCAAGGCGAATATACTCTCGAGATTATGGTGAGGTGATTATTTATTTACAGGATAGTGGTTATAATTTTCTGATTAAAAAAATAAATCAGCCAATCATTATGGGACTTTCGAAAACTTTTTCACTTCGATGAATAAGAAAAATGAGTATTGTTCATTTTTATCGTTTACCCCTAATTGTGTTTTCTTTTTCGCTCTTTTCTGTGTTTTTTTCTACCTTGTGTTTCTTTTCACGATTTGTTTCCATTTCAATTCTCTGTTCTCCCGCGTCTTGTTTCTGCGTCTCCCTGTCTTTATTTTTTCCTGACTTCCCTTTACCCGTTTTACCCTACCGAAGCTCCGTTGTATTTCCCTTCTTTCCTCCTGTGTCTTCCTCTCTTAGTCTTCTGTATATCTCCCGTTCGCTGTGCCTCCCCTCTTACTGTGTACCATTCCCTACCCTGGGCCTCTGCATTAACTGCTTGGCATTCCCTATTCCCTGTGTTGTCTAATCTCCGCCTTTCATCCATTTCTGAGTCTTCCTGTATCTGTCACTGAAGGATTCCCCACTTCCTGTTCACACTTACCCCAGTCCCTGAAAGTTTTCCCCACTCCCTGTGTGTTACATAGCTCAGCCCCTTTCTCTTCCCCTTTTCCCTCTTTCTCCCCTTTCTCTCCTTTTCCACTCCCTTACACTCTGCCACAGTCCTCTAATCGTCTCTTCCTATCTCCGTCCTCCTTTCCCCCCATTTCCTTTTGCCCCCCCCCCCTCCCTTCCCTCTTTCTCGCCCTCCCCCCCCCCTGTTCCTCCCTCCCCGAGTCCTCGTGCTCAGTGACTATCTGAATAAATTAATACCGAAGGTGGCCGCAGTCATTCGTCTCCTCTTATCTGGGTTCACGAGAATTTCACAGACGGGGGAGGAGGGGGGAGTGGGAAGGGGAGGAGGGGAGGGAGGATGCGAAGAGCATTTATACTCGGAGATAAATTTTCTTCCGAATTTCCCCACGTTTGTTTTGGTGGTGTTTTGCTTTATTCAACTGCGTAAATGTTTAAAGGTATTTGGTCATATTCGCTAAAACACACAGTGAAATAACCCTTCGCTAGTTTATTGCTGGTAATGAAGTAGAATAGATAAAGTTTAATAGAATATATCTCTTTTTTCTTATTTTTAATGAAAAAAAAAGATAAAATTACCACTTCTAGGAGACAGTCTCTAAAAAAAGAAAGAAAAAAAATCCGGAAAGACAAGACTCTGGAAGAGAATTCCAAAGTTTAGAAGTAGAGGTGATAATGGCTGACTCGTCTCGGTTTTTCGTTCTGGATTTCCACTCAGTGTCCGGGTGATGAGGCTGCCTGGATAAAGGTTATGACACATGACCTGCAAGTGAGCTCATTTTAAGGAAAGGAGAGAGAGAGAGGGAGGGGGGGGAGGTTATCTGACGTCAGAGAACAAGCTAGGCAAGGCTGGAGCTGACAAGGAATATTATTAATAAGTTGAAGCCAGGGAGGAGTGGCCTTATAATCAAGAGGAAGTGATCTCCCGAGCAAGGATGGATTCACCTCCCCTCCCGCTTGTACAGCTGGAGGAGATGGTTTGATAGGGAAAGGCTCATGTCACCTGCATAGGCTCCTCGTTTCTTGGCTGTGGAGTTAGCCAGAGGTGACATTTGGTGGCGAGTTTGGGAACGAGTTCGGAATGAAGGACAAGAGGTGGAGAGAGATATACCTCAATTAGGCTGTAGTTAATTCGCTGCAACAGAATGGAAAACGTTAGAAGTAGACCGAAGATAAGAGGAGGGGGGGGGATGTATATTTTCAGTTAAGAAAAAGAGGAAGAGATTTTTAGTTGCCTTGTCACGTAAGAATAACCTCAGAAGTAAACCGAAGATCGTCATTACTGAAAAGAATATAAGGAGTTGAAAAAATACACAGTCCTGAGGAACGACGATGCAGGTAAAAGGACAAAGTAACAGTAATCAACAACAAGATTAAGCTGCAAAGTGGAAGGGTTAAGTACAAAGGAAGCTTGCTAACAGAGCCGTTAGATGACTTGGAGATATCTGGGGGACAACATAGGTTCCAAGGAAGGCAGACCACTTATAGTTACTTCAGTGGCAAATATCACCATCGGATCTCGCTTTGAAAAAAAAAATAATGGTTGTCCCCAGGAATGAAATTTACTACTTCAAGATTGACTCAAACCCAATCACGTTAACGTGTACACAAAAATGAAAATGATAACAGCCACAGTAAGAAATGAAAATAAATCGTGACGTTTCGAACTCCTCACGAGTTCCTCTTCAGACGAATAATAAACCGAAATGGATCCAGTGGATCACGATTTATTTTCATTTCTTACTGTGGCTTTTTTCCTTTTCATTTCAAGATGTTGTAGGAAGTGCTGATGATTGTGAAAGATACAGCAATACATTAATGAATAAAGAGATTAGACCGCCCTTTTTAGGCTTCAGGATGAGTAAATTAATACTTTCAAAAGAAATATCGAGGCCTAGTACAGGTAGGCTCTGACGAAAGAGACGACCAATGAAAGGACTTAACTCGTCAGAAAATTCCCGAGGAACCTCACCGCGATCCCATTCATGGCGAAGTAGAGTTCCCCGCATTTCCAGCTGGTACACCACGAGTCTGGAGGTGACAATTTTTATCTGACAATACTTGTGTAGTAAGTAGTATTCCGTGCATGGATTGGTCGGCCTCTAAGGAGGACTGAGATCGGTTGAAATCATTTCACAAATATCTACAACAGGAAAGAAATCTGGAAATGCTATCAAAATGTTATAACTATTTAAATTACAAAACTTAAGAACAAAAATGGGCTTTTATCTGCAACAGGTGTCTCTGAAAAAAAAAACGTTTCATAGATTTGCGCCCAAGCAATGTTGCCACATACAGTGTAATAAGTGAAACTGTAAATATATTATTTTGAGGAAGAAAAAGTATGTGTAGATAATTATATGTTTAGAATATAAAGGTTGACAATAGATCTTGCAAAAGGCACACTGATTTGTATTTGATGTGAAAAAAAAATATAAACAGTCTCTCTGATTTTCTGGCCTTGAGTTTCTTGTCACACACACACGCACAAACATACATATACTATATATATGCAAATGTGTATACATGTGTGTATATGTTCACATATTGTTTGTTTATTTTTATATAATATATATACATATCTATATGTATGTATATATATAATTTCGTTATAAGAGTGCAATTTTACTGTTCATTTCGAGGCTTCCTCTGCCTTTCAGACCTCAGATCGGCACTGTAAGGTTTCCATCATTCACTTTGTTGTATTTTTATAATTTAAAAATATTTTAACAGTCTAAATAGTCATTTCAGGCAAAATACGGAAATATGTTTGAATATCTAGGCATGGCATTTATTGTATATTTCGTAAGACAAAAAAAAGACATATCTTGCTTCTAAAATTCTGAGTTTCGAGGAGTTTGAGTAGTCGCAATGTTCTTTTCTTAAATACTAAGTCAGAGAGAGAGAGAGAGAGAGAGAGAGAGAGAGAGAGAGAGAGAGAGAGAGAGAGAGAGAGAGAGAGAGAGAGAGAGAGAGAGAGAGAGAGAGAGAGAGAGAGCAGGATATAGAAAGTAATGGATACTGGAGATTTGATGTTTTTGTGTGTAACATTTTTTGAAACCTGAATATCGACCTTATTGAACAGGCCCCCTAAGCGCTATCTGTGATCTCTTACAAGTCGTCGGTATAAATAATCCATTAAGCGATTGAGTGATTTGTCGCTCGTAAATTCCATAAGGGTGCGGCGCAGAGACACTGAATCAGGCGAGAAAACCTTACGATTTACATTTACAGTTTATATATTTTTTGTAATTCGTACTATACCTTCTCATAAGAATGTGCTTTACCTTTAAAAAAAATAATAACGAAAGCTCTTACGTATCTCTTTACAAATGCATTTTTCTGTTAAAAAATAAAATGAAATTAAGTTCTAATTGTTCATGTTTAAGGTAAACACCACACATTTCAAGCAATGATGTTGACACGCAGTCACAGGCTTCGTTACAAACATCACAGAATGCACGAAAAAATACAATCCTTGTACCATAGGGGTGTACCATTTGTAACTGCGGGAAACTGTACTTTATTCGTCACTAAAGCCCGCAGATTCAGGTAGAGCTTCCGTTGAGAGATAGAGAGAGAGTGGAATTGGCAGGAGAGAAGCAAACTGGCCAGTGAAGGGAACGTCAAAATCGGTCAAAGTCGTTTCAGCTAAGTGCCGAGTGATCCAAATGGCGCGCGGCTCGATCAACAACGGAACAAGCTGCAGAACAGTTGAGCCAAAAGAGGAAACCTGAAAGTGCACAAGTTGCGAAGGATAACTTTGGCGAAGGACCTGAGAGCTATTAGTACACGCAGACAGGCTGTTACTCTTCCTCCCAGTAAAGTGGTGTTTAGCCCTGCCAGTGAGTCCTTTCAGAGGCGAGGGCGGAATATAAACCAGCTGTGAAGTCAAATCCTGATACCCATATGCTTGTTCAATCGCCTTGTGTGATGAAGCCAGGAATTAAAAAAGATAGAAACTTAACTCAAGAAATGAAAATGTACTTAAAGTGTTGATTAACCTCATAAGATGAAGGGCCTGTGGCCCAGCAACAATTACCTCAGATAAAAACGATGACAGCAAGCAAAAGAAGTATACAGTCCTCTCATTAAACGCTTAATGAGAGCGGGGATGGAAGCGCCCATGGTCCTGAAACAGATGAGCCAGAAAGAAATACATAATTAGAATGATGATTAGATGTAAAGAAGAGGTCAGAGTTGCTTAGGTCCTTAATTGCGATTCTCTTTTTTTATAAAATAAAAAAGAGGATGTTAATGATGGCGATAATGATATTCATATTGATGATGTGAGGAATGTGATTGTAAAGAAAATTATTGTTAGGCAAGAATTAGAGACTCATTGAGGAGAAAGAGGTAAAGACACGGAGGGAAGGGATGGAGGCGAGGGAGAGAGACAAAAATAACTGGAAACAGACATACACACACACTAACATATATATTATATGTGTGTGTGTGTACAGAAAAATAACCAGAGACAGTAAAAGGAACAAAGAAATAGGAAGACGAAGAAAAAGAGGTAGGCAGAGACAGAAATACAGACAGTCAAGAGATACAGAGAAATACAGACAAACAGACTGACAGACAGAGAGCGCGGGAGGCCTCTGTTTAAATTGCTAAACAGCCTCCGCTCTCCAATCGCCAATTTGCATACCGGGCACCAGGAACCGATCTCATGTTTGAACTTTTCGGCGAATTAACAGGTCTACCAGATCATGTCTCACTCGAAATCGTTGATCTGACTCTGCAACGGCGTGACTCTTTTTTCAAAACTGGAGCAATATCGCGTGTCGAGAGAGCTAGCATGTATCTTTCAAATGGCTTCGGAGATTTTAACGAAATGAAGCCCCCCCCCCCTCCCCCCGAGAATTACCCAACTGGGACTCGATACACAACGCAGACATGCATATCGGTAACGCAGTGCAATAACGTATTATAAAGTAAGCAATTTCGAAGCCAGAGTGTTTTAATTGAATTGTTAACAAGCGCGATTCAGGCGGTGTGGGCCGATGCGATGACTGGGAGGCTCCTTGCAACGGCAGTCATTTCAACTGGATTTCTGCAACACAGATTTGCTCTACGTGGAGTTTGGTAGTCTTGTTTGAAATAAATTGGATGAACAGATGGATGGATGGATGGATTGATAAAGAGATGGAAGGATGGATAGATAGACAATTAAATAGGTTGAGAAATAAAATAATAGATAAATAGACAGCTTAACCAGATAAAAAAACAAATTAACAAATGGAAAGATAAATAGATATTAGATAGATGAATATATAGACAGAAGGAGATAAGACAGTGATGTAACGAAGGGTGAGTGTAGAGAGTCTGAACTGTATGAAAAGTCGCAGAGGCAATGATTAATAGACGAAAATACAGTTGTAGGGCGAGGACAGGTTGTACAGAAGGAATAGCAGTTTATAGCCATGTAGACAATTATTTGTTGTTGTTTGTGTGCGTATGTGTGTGTTTATTGCACATATTTTAATTCTGTTTTCCCTTCTCATAAGCAGGCTGTAATAAGATTCCACTATAATTACATGGACTTGAAACGAGGTTTAACCCAATAAAAGCGGCTTCTTGAAGATAAATTGTACTATTTCATTTACAGATATAATACATATAATGCTAAAAAGCGGAAAGATAATGCAGAAAGATTAATTCGTTCAAATATGTAATCAGTGCCTTGTGTGTGTGTTTTAAGATAATTTAATCCAATGGAAAAGCTTTGATTACAGAACGAAATGGGCGTAGATACTAGACAAGGAAATTCCTCTAAAACATTTTTTTTAATACGGTAATTTACGTAAATGTTTTGGTATCGCAAATACTATAAAAGTTTATATATCTTAATCCAATAGTCCATTGATATGTAACGAGCTTGTCAAGACATTATATTCAAACAAGCATAGTCGAGGAGTCAGTGTTTTCGAATATTTAAGTAAACAGCATTTATTTTTACTTTTTTGTTTTTACTTTTTCATTTCTCTTTGATTTTATTTTATTTTCATTTATTTTATATTATTTTTTTTTCTTTTCTTTTCTTTTTTCTTCTATTTTCTTTCTTCTTTTCTTTTCTTTTCCTTTTCTTTTCTTTTTTCTTTTCTTTTCTTTAATTTTTTATTTTTTTATTTTATTTTTTCTTTTCTTTTCTTCTTTTTTCTTTTTTTTCTATAAGCCACCTAATTCAAACCTCAAACGAAGGACTCCATTTTATCTTCATTTTTCACAAGCGGTGAAAGGAGCATTTCATCGCAGTCTATAGGCCTATGGTAGGGTTATTCTAGAGCCGGGCTGAAGGTTTTTCGAATTTTTTTGGGAAAAGAGAGAGGTGGAAGGAGAGAAGAAGGGGAAGAAAAAAAAGGAAGAGGAGTGAAAGAGGAAAAAGGAGGGATGGCAACTGGGGAATAAGGAGAGAAGATATGGATACAGACAGGCAAATCAGGGAGATGGAGAAGGGGAACAGAAGAAAAAGGAAATCCTTTTCTGATGTCTCCTTCCTTCCCTCTCCCTACGTTCCTCCCCCCTCCCCCTCTCTTCCCCTCCCCCCTCTCTCTCTTTCCCTCCCTCCCTCATCCCCTCTCTCCCTCATCCCCCCTCTCTCTCTCTCTCTCTCTCTCTCTCTCTCTCTCTCTCTCTCTCTCTCTCTCTCTCTCTCTCTCTCTCTCTCTCTCCCTCCCTCTCTCTCTCTCTCTCTCTTTCTCTCTCTCTCTCTCTCTCTCCCCCCCCTCCTTCCCTCCCTCTCTTTCGTTACGACCAGAAAGGGCGGGTATATGTTACTGTCTCTTAGAAACAGCGGCATTATCTCCCACACCACAAGGATAATGATAATAAAAACAAAGAAAAGGAAAATATACATATGATTTATGGTGACTTCTCATTCCGTTTAGTTGCGTCGCGTTGCTTCCTCTTCTGTGTTTATTATCACTTCTACGGTTCTCATTTTTTTATCTTGCTGCTTTTTCATTTCTTGTCGGTTCTTCATTTCTTATCGTTCCTTATTTTGCAGTCTCCCTGCTCTTCACCTTCTTCATCTTTCTCTTCCTCTTCCTCACCTCGTCCTGTTCTCCCTCTCCCTCTTCCTCATCCTCCTTTTCCTCTTCCCCTCATCTTACTTTTCCTCTTCATCTCTTCATCTTACCCTTTCTCTTCCTTCCTCATCTCTTCCCCTCTACTTACCCTTCCTCTTCCTCCTCTTCGTCTCCTGCTCTTCTATCTCTCCTTTCTCATACTGGATTTCGAACGCGATTATATTCTCGTAGACTGCTGTCTTGTCGGTTCGATAAAGTTCTTACTATAGGTTTTTGGTGTGATGAAGATTCCCTTTATCCGTGGGTGAGAAAGGATGATAAAAAGAGCTTCTTCTTTTGGGTTAAGATGTGCTAGCTTACTATGAAAATGGTGTGATAATGATGGTGTTGATGATGATGATGATACTAATGATAATGATGATAATAATGGTTATCATAATTATGATAATGATAGTAATAATAATAACGGTAATAACAATAGTAATGATGATGATGGTAATAATAATAGTGATAATAATAATAGTAATAATAATGGTAATAATAATAGTAAAAATAATGGTAATAATAATAGTAATAATTATTAGTATTATGTATTATTATTATTATTATTATTATTATTATAATCAAAGTACGAAATTACAGCTAACTTAATGATTCCAAAGCAACGCCTACGTATACATATATCTAAATTGCCTTAAATGTGTACACGCCTGAACGTTCATGTCGAATTCACCGCATATAAAATGAACTACGCGAATTTTCTCGTTCAAATAAAGAAGAAAATGAAAAGCGTTAGGTTATAATTGGACATGATCTGGTCATACATCGAAAAATAAATTGCATTCCCTGTTTCCTGTAAAAAAGGAAGGTATCTGTTAAATGGTCATTCAAAAAAGCTTTTTCATTTTCGTTTAGTATCTGAGTTGTCCCCGCCATTCTTAGTCTCAATATGCAGTTGGTGTTGCAGAGTTGTGCGTGGGATGAAAGAGAATAGACGGAGGAAATTGCAGCCTAAAACTACCACGTAAAAACTGGTCGAACTAATGCCGTAATTGGTAGTTAAATTGGTTAAATACCATCAGCTGTTATTACGTATTTTTCTTTCCTTTTCATTTCTTAACTCTTCCAAGGTTCGAGTGGGGGGGGGGGGGGGTTGCTCAACATGCGGACCTAGAGTGCTGATAAGAAAAAAAAGGAAAATACGAATTGATATTTGTACAAAAAATACGAAAATTTTGAAATATCTCTCGCGGGGGGGGGGGGGGGGTAACCAAATTATTTACAGCGGGACCAGAACGATGATAAACAGCAAGGTGTATAGATCAAACTTTAGTAAGTAATAAAAAAAAAAAGCAACCAATCGATTCCTCAATATTTATCATTCCGTAAATAAGTGATAATGTCCAATACCTCAATATTTACTGTTAGCACTATAGGAAACTGCATTAGGGTGGTATCAGCATGTGGTATTATAACTTCTCTCCGCCAGGACCCTTAGAGGAACACTCGAAGTCACTGCTGTTACTTTACGGTCACTGTATTCCCCAATAATATTTTTGGGTAAATTAGCAAGTACGTGATTTTTTTGTGTTCATTGTTGCCGTATTTTCCAGGTACGATATTTTCCCTCGGCCCGTTTGCTAACAGGGGATTAACGAAACCGAGGCTCGTAATATCACCATAATTGCTCTATTATTGGTGGATCGACAGGCTGTGACGGTAATTACGTTTTTTTATATAAATGTTGGTGAACATAATTCTCGCTCTCTCTTTCTATCTCTCTCTATATATATATATATTTTTTTTTTTTTTTGCGTGTGTGTGTGTGTGTGTGTGCAAATAAATACACACATGTGCATATACATAATTATGTATCTGTATATCTATTTATCTATTTATCTATCTACCTGCTTACCTATTTGCCCATCTCTCCGTCCACCTATCTATCCATCCGCCTCTGCCTCTCCAATTCTAATCCCAAACAGGAATTCCTTCTAACCTAACCTAACCTAACCTAACCTAACCTAACCTAACCTAACCTAACCTAAACCTAACCCAACCTAACCTAACCTAACCTAACCTAACCTAACGGCATCCGTTGCTGATGGCTGCGCCACTCGTGTCGCGCGTTGCCTTCGTCTGCGCCGCCGGGTGTCTGAAGGCGCTGGCCTACCCTTCGTCGGTCTATGGAGGTGCAGTGGGGAGAGAGTGGGTTGTATCTGTTTGTCTGTTTGTCTTTGTCTATGTCTGTCTGTCCGTTTGCCCGTTTATCTATGCATCACTTTTTCAATTCTCTGACTATCTATTCGTTTGTCTATATATCACTTTCGGCGGGTTCCTGGATTTGCAGTGAGGAGTGGACTGGTTTACCGTCTCCCTTGTTCTGTTTATCTTTTTACGGTTGCTTTCCTTATTCTCTCTTTCTATTTGTCTATCTATTTATGTATCTATCTCTTAATCTCTCTCTCTCTCTCTCTTTCTCTCTCTCTCTCTATATATATATATATATATATTTATATATACGTTTATGTATATACATATATACATATATATACATATATATATATATATATATATATATATATATATATATATGTGTGTGTGTGTGTGTGTGTGTGCATACATACATATATATATATATGATAAATATAATATATGCATTTATGTATACATATATACACATACACACATATATATGTATATATTTACATTTATATAAATATATACAGCCCGCAACAACACCAAGATGGTTGCCCGCAGATGCGCCAGTGACTATTGGCTGAAGCTTTGCCGCGACATCCAGACATCTGCGGATCGTGGAAACATACGTGCCATGTATGAGGGAATGAAGAAAGCCTTTTGACCAAGTGCAATTAAGATCGCTCCCTTCAAGTCCACCTCTGGTGACATCATTAAAGACCGTGGTGATCAGATGGAGAGATGGGCCGAGCACTACGGGGAGCTGTATTCCAGAGAGAATGTTGTCACTGACACAGCCATGGAGGACACCCCCCCCCCCCCACTGCCCACAATGGAAAAACTTGTCTCGCCTACCGACCATCGAGGAGCTCAGCAGGGCTAGTGACTCACTGTCCTGTGGTAAAGCACCAGGTAGCGATGGAATCCCACCAGAGGTAGTGAAGGCTGCAAAAGAGAGTTTCCTCCTTGGACATCTCCATGAGCTTTTACTTCAGTGCTGGAATGAGGGAGTGATACCCCAAGACATGCGGGACGCAAGGATTGTCACTCTCTACAGGAACAAGGGCGACCGCAGTGATTGCAACAACTATCGTGGGATCTCTTTTCTCAGCATTGTTGGAAAAGCCTTCGCCAGGGTAGTCCTCAACCGCCTGCAGGTACTTGCAGACCGCGTCTATCCCGAGTTGCAGTGTGGGTTCCGGGCCAAGCGATCAACCATCGGCATGGTGTTCTCCCACAGGCAGCTGCAAGAAAAGTGCCATGAACAGCGACGTTCCTTGTATCTTGCCTTCATTGACCTGACAAAAGCGTTTGACTCAGTCAGTCTGGCCTCTTTGCCCTCCTCCACAAGATTGGATTCCCCCCCAAGCTTCTGAAGGTGGTCCAGTCGTTTCATGACATGTCTGGCACAGTTCAGTATGATGGATCATCATCGGACCCTTTCCCGATCAAGAGCGGCGTGAAACAAGGATGTGTCCTGGCCCCGACACTTTTTGGCATATTCTTCTCCCTGCTCCTGCGCTATGTTTTCACCAAGTCCGAAGATGGCATCTTCCTCCACACACAGAGTGACAGGAACCTCTTCAACCTCACCCGCATTAGAGCGAAGACCAAGGTGCGCTAGGTCCTCATCCGATCTCGAGACAGTGACCTTCGACCACTGAAGCTGGCGTGAAAATGTCAAAACCGACATCAAACAGGCCGTGGAGAAGAAGAACTGCAAACAGCTGAAAATTCAGTCTGCTACTGTTACCCCCATGACTATACTTGCAGCAAGTGTAATAGGAGCTGCAGCTCCTACATTGGCTTATTCAGCCACAACCGGCGCTGCAACCCCACAACTAAGTAATGATAAATAAGTAACAATACTCAGGTGCAGACTCCACTGTCTCTAGAGACAGAAGAATGCCAACAACACTATTTATTTATATGTGTGTGCATCGAGATCGATATTGATTCGACATTTAAAAGGCGCACTGTAAAGATATCTGGCCCACCGAAATGTTTATTTCCATATTTTTGTTTGGAAGTAATAAAGTAAATTACGATAATTATCTATTAATGGTTGGTTGAAATGTCCACAATTCTAGGGGGGAAGTAGTAAACAGTTCATTTTGTCCTTGTTAAATTAATCTTTGCTTTCATCTCGCACACAGGTATATTAAGTGCTAAGTATTCAAAATCTCGTTTCATCCGGAAATTGAAGGCTGTAATACCTGATAAGTGAATTAATATAATTAATGAATCCACATGAATTGAAGTGTGAAAATTAAAACAGGTCTTTGCTTACATCTTACACGGAGAGAGGGAGGTTGGGGAATATTGGTTTCGAGAACAACATGCCATGATTCCATCAACTCAGTGTCTATTTTTTTTTTTTTTTTTTCTCTCTTGCTCTCTCTTTTCTCTTTTTTTTTTTTTTTTTTGGGGGGGGGGGTGTATACAATGGAATCAGTCAAAGGATACAATTCTGACTTCGCCAAGGAATAAATTGGGAATGTAACTATATATCCAAGGAATGTGTAGGAAAGGAAAAAAATGAAAGGAGGAAAGGATTGATGGTTTATTCGTCCAAGTAAATAACGGAAACTACTAGGTAGTGAGTGTTTTGATACAGTCTCACTTTTGTTTTTAGTATATCTATCTATATGATTATATGTTAATATGTAGTAGGCAAAGGAAGGGGGTAAAGCTGAAGTTAACTTTAGACTTGAATTAAGTAATCATGTTTATTGGCAAGATGTACATTGTTATATGCCACCTGATTATTTTTATAAGCTAAAAGAAAAATGGTTAAAACTGTTTCTATGATCGCTGGACCTTCACCAGGATTAAATTCAAGGCGCCCCATGAACCCGAAGGCCATTAAGTCATGCCACTCACATTAAAATTAGGGAAGTCAAAACTGCGCGTCGTCGGGGCTTCTTTAAAACCCAAAGCCCAAAACCCAGGTGGTGACCGCAATACACAAGTAACATTCATCACGTGTCAAAATTGATCTTGATAAATTGGCCGCAGTAATTTACTAAGAATACACTTTTATATTGTATATGAAAAATTCTCGATACAACATATATGTACATATGTATGTATGTATTTATATTTATGTATATGCTGTATATATGTACATTAACATGCATATATATGTAAATTTATATACAAATGTATACATATATGTATAAAATATATATATTTTTACACACACACACACACACACACACACACACACACACACACACATATATATATATATATATATATATATATATATATATATATATATATATATATATATATATATTATATATGTTTATATATTATATCTATATATATATATATTTATATATATATATATTTATATTTATATATATTTATATATATGTTTATATATATACATGTTTATATATATATATATATAAAGTAACTGATTCTTAAGAAGACACCAAGAGCACAGACACGCGCACGCGCGCATCGGCAACCAAAAGCTAAGCGTCGTTACGAAGGTTATAAGAAAGCAAAAGCGCCTTTGATTCCGCGTTTGCTCGATGCGCCGCAAGGGTTGTCAGAAAGCCGGCCGCCCATCAAAGAAGCCCAGTCCTTTGCCGTCTGTTTGTTTTGAATTCTCTCAGAACATCAGTAAATAGTGATGGAGACGGGACTGACAACTGCGCATGCGTGGGTCTCACTGCAGGGCGGGTTGAGGTTGTATGTGTGCGTGTATGTGTGTGTGTGAGTGTGTCTGTGTTTGTGAGGGAGAAAGCGAGAGAGGGGGAGGGGAAAAGAGAGACAGAGACAGACATATCAAAAAGAGAGATGGAGAAGGAAGAAGCTAGGGAGAGAGAATAATAGACAGGGATAGAATAAACAATATGTATATGAATAGCCTACAAAAAGAGGGTATAAGGGAGGAACTAAAGAGAGAGAGAGAGAGAGAGAAAGAAAGAAAAAAAAGAAAAAATAGAGAGCATGCGTATAAAAATAATAATAAAATCAGAAAATATGCATAACATTTACGAGTCCTCAACACCCAGAAAGAAAATGGATTGGACATAAATTCATCCACCTTCTCATCCGTGAGAGATCCAAGTAAATAGTAATAGTGACTTATTTACCGAGTGGAAGTTGTATCATTTCGGCGGGTTTGGGTGGAAGCGCCCTCTGTGTAATATTTTATCCGTTATACATATTTCTTCTAATCTATTCAGTTTCTTTACCTTGCTTTTATCTATTACATATTTTTATATCTATCTATTCCATTTATGTCCTGGGTATGACCATAAACTGCATCCACCGCTGCCTTGTGGTAAACCCACTTCTGGGAAAGGCTATGGGAGTAAACCCAGACAGAAAATCAGGAGATGGAGTCCCGAAGGCGGTTTGGCAACACAATGTCACTCCGGCAACTCCTGTGACGCCGTTGGTGCCCAAGCTGTATCGACACTCGTCGTTCCCTTGGATCCGCCAGCTACGTGGAGAGGGGGGGCTTGCTGCTCGTCCTCCAAACACCTTGCCCAGGCTACGTAGTTCCACTGGAGAGGACACTCCAGCGTCACTGAAAGGTGCCGACACAACACGGGAGATGCGCAGTTACCGGTTATAAGCCCAACTGATTGGCGAAGGAAACGGGCGCCAGGGGCCATCTCTGACGGTGGGAGGGACCATTGCAGTCCCACTGAACAGCTACCGCCCGCCTCGAGCTGGGCAGCCCCCAGCCACTTAGGTGCTGTTCCGCCATGGCTCATCTGCTCCACTGGGTGCATGGAGATTAGAGTTCCGACTTGAAAAGTGGGCCAAAAAAGACCGCACCAGGCAACAACAAATACAAAAGAAAATCTCCGAAGACCCCATGTCTTCGCTTTGCTACTTGGAATGTCAGGACCATGTGTCCCGGCCTCTCCCCCAACATCCAACAGGTTGATGATGCCAGGAAAACAGCTGTCATCGACAGAGAGCTCTCTCGGCTAGGTGTAGACATTGCATGCTTGCAGGAGACGAGGCTTGCAGACAGTGGCACCCTCAGAGAAAAGAGCTACACCTTCTTCTGGAAAGGTAAACCCCCTGAAGAACCCCGCCAGCATGGTGTCGGTTTTGCCATAAAGAACACACTGATGACCTCCATCGAGCCCCCTTCAGCAGGCACAGAGAGAATTCTGACCCTCCGCCTGTCCACGTCTTTCGGCTCAGCCACCATCATCAGTGTGTACGCGCCCACGCTGTACTCTACCCCTGAGGATAAGGACCAGTTTTATGGTGCCCTGGATGATATCATATCCCAAACCCCCAGCACTGACATGCTTTACCTCCTTGGCGACTTCAACGCCAGAGTGGGAGCTGACCACGAGGCTTGGCTCTCCTGTCTCGGTGCCTATGGACGCGGGAAGATAAATGACAATGGCCAGCGTCTGCTAGAGCTGTGCTGCTACCACGGCCTATGCGTCACCAACACCTTCCCGTGCAAAGAAATCGATCAGGTCTCCTGGAGACATCCTCGTTCACGCCACTGGCACCAGCTCGACTTGGTATTGACCAGACGCAAGGACCTTGCTAGCGTCCTCCTCACCCGTACCTACCACAGTGCTGACTGCGACACTGACCATTCCCTCGTCGCCAGTAAGGAAGATACATCACAGCAAGAAGAGCGGACAGGCCACGCGTCAACACCTGCAATGCCAGAAACCCCCTTAAGATGCAGGGCTTCCTGAACCTTCTCAACGTGACCCTAGCAAGGGCGATGTCTGAAGACGACACCACAGACCTCATCTGGTCCCACCTGCGGGACTCGATCTACAGTGCAGCCATCTCCGCTTACGGAAAGAAGGACCACAATCACGCTGACTGGTTTGAGGCTCACTGGGACAGGATGGAGCCTGTGGTTGAGGCTAAGAGGAAGACCCTTCTGGCCTACAAGAACGCTCCAAACCCCACCACGCTTACTGCACTCAGGGTTGCCAGGAAAACATCCCAGCAGACAGCTCGACACTGCGCAAACACCTACTGGTTAAATCTCTGCAGTAGAATACAGCTTGCTGCAGACGTAGGAGATGCAAGAGGGATGTACGAGGGCATCAAGAAGGCGACAGGTCCAGCGTCCAGTAAGTCCGCCCCCCTCAAGACCAAGACAGGCGACGTGATCACCGACCAAGGCAAGCAGCTAGAACGATGGGTTGAGCACTACCTGGAGCTGTACGCCACGCAAAATGTTGTCGCTGATGCTGCCCTTGCCGACACCCCTGACCTGCCTGTAACAGAGGAACTTGATGCACTGCTCACAAAGGAGGAGCTCAGTAAAGCCATCAGCAATCTCTCAAGCGGAAAGGCCCCAGGGATTGACAGCATTCCAGCAGAGGTCCTAAAGAGTGGGAAACCTGCACTACTCGAGCCCCTGCACACCCTTCTCTGCAAATGTTGGGAGAAAGGACACATCCCTCAGGACATGCGTGATGCGAACATCGTCACCCTGTACAAAAACAAGGGTGACAAAAGCGACTGCAACAACTATCGAGGTATCTCTCTCCTGAGCATTGTGGGGAAGGTCTTCGCACGAGTCACCCTTACCCGCTTACAGACCCTCGCCTCCCGTGTCTACCCTGAGTCCCAGTGTGGCTTCCGTGCAGGCCGGTCAACAGTAGACATGGTATTCTCCCTGCGCCAGCTCCAAGAGAAGTGCCAGGAACAGCAGATGCCTCTCTACCTTGCCTTCATTGATTTAACAAAGGCGTTCGACATGGTCAGCAGGAGCGGACTCTTCCAGCTCCTTAAGAAGATCGGCTGTCCCCCACACCTGCTTGCTGTCGTCACGTCATTCCACTACAACATGCGCAGCATAGTGAGCTTCAACGGTGTCTCGTCCAGGGTTTTTCCTGTCAGTAGTGGTGTAAAGCAGGGCTGTGTCCTTGCGCTGACACTCTTTGGCATCTTCTCCATGCTCCTTCAGTACGCCTTCAATGACTGCATCAAAGGGGTGTACATCCACTCCAGAGCCGATGGCTAACTCCTCAACGTTGCCCGTCTCCGTGCCAAGACCAAAGTGAGAGAGGTGCTCATTCGCGAGATGCTCTTCGCCGATGATGCAGCCCTAGCCTTGCACACAGAAGAAGGTCTGCAGCAGCTTGTCAGTCGATTCTCCGCCGCCTGCAAGGAGTTTGGGCTCACCATCAGCCTGAAGAAAACGAGCGTCATGGCGCAGGGCACAGACCATCCCCCAACCATCACCATCGATGGGCACGTGCTGGAAGCTGTGGAAAACTTCACCTACCTTGGGTCCTCGATCTCAAGCTCACACTCACTGGAAACAGAAGTCAGCAGCAGGATCGCCAAGGCCACAGCAGTTATGTCGAAACTGTACCAGAGAGTTTGGAACAACTCCAGTCTTACGGAAAAGACTAAACTGCATGTCTACCAAGCCTGTGCGCTCAGCAGCCTCCTCTACAGCAGCGAAGCATGGACCCCCTACGCAAGGCATGAGAAGAAACTCCACAGCTTCCACCTCAGATGTCTACGACGCATTCTCCACATCCGCTGGCAGGACAAAATCCCAGACGTGGAGATACTACAGCGAGCAGGCATGAAGAGTATGGTGGCCATCTTGCGGGAGAGACGCTTGCGATGGCTCGGCCACGTGCGAAGGATGGACGCAGGTCGAATTCCAAAGGACCTCCTGTACGGAGAACTCGCCGAGGGCACACGGCCAAATGGGCGCCCCCGCCTCCGCTTCAAGGACGTCTGCAAAAGAGACATGAAGCAGTGCAACATCGATGTCTCCTCCTGGGAGAGCCTCGCTGAGGACCGGCCTTCCTGGCGCTCAACTGTGAAATCTGGCGTGAAGGAGGCCGAGGACGCGAGAAATGCAGCTCTGGCCGAGAAGAGAAGAAGGCGGAAGCAGAAAGCGCCAGCCAAAACATCAGTCAACGTTCGTCTGTGACAAATGCCAGAGGGATTGCCATTCGCGGTGGGACTATTCAGCCGCTCACGCCGTTGCCGCTGACCCTATCCCTACGGAACTACTCCATCGTCTCACGAGACGGAAGGATGCCGACGATCTATTCCATTTCTTCATATCCTTTTTTATTGTTGTATCGTTTCGTTTTATAATTTTATTTTTCTCCACATTTCGACGATCAAAGTGTTTAGGTTGTAAATGAATTGTTTATTTAACTATTTTATTCCATGTTTATTCTTATGTTTATTTTTATTTTTATGTTTATTCTTTGGGAGTTTATTAGCGAATAGAGAAATCTTTATTTTGCCAAATTGTCTTGATGAAATTGAGAGAGACGTAAATAGGAGAAAAGGGGGGAGGGGGAGAGTGATAAAGGGAGGATAACGATAAGAAATAAGGAATTGGGAGAACTAGATGGAGGAGGAGAGGAAGGGAGGAGAATGATAAGAAAGGGGGGTGATAATGATGGTAAGGAGGTGGAGGAGGAGGAGGAGAGAAGGGAAGGAAAACGATAAAAAAAAAGATGGATGGGAAAACAAATTAGAAGGGCAAGAGAAGGAAGAGAGGAATGAATTATAAGAAAAAGGGGAATGGGAGGACGAGAAAGAGAAGAAGGAAATGGGAGAACTAGGAGAAGGAGGGGAAGAGGAAGGGAGGAGAATGATAAGAAAGCAGGGAATTGGGAAAACTAGAAGGAAAAAGGAGAAAGAGGCTGGTAAGAACAGAAAAAAATATCTGGAAGACAGGAAGAAGAGGACAAAGAATGCATGAAGCACACAAGGAAAATAGAATAAAGAAGAAATGAAGAACAAACAAGGATAAAATAGAAAAAAAATGTATATATATATTTTTTTTTTTTACCTGAAAAACAGTATCGTAAAGAATACTTCAAAAAAAAATAGTCTAAAGAATAACAAAAGATAAACAATACTTCAAAGAATATGAAAAAAAGGGGAAAATGAAAACAAGAAAAGACATCAAAGCAAACATGATAAAAACCGAGAAGAGGGAAACCCAGCAACAGCGAGACGGAGTGAGATCATGGGAACGAACTTGAATTATCGTTATCAACATCCTATTCCCATTCCATCTCCACCCTGCGGTCTGAGGGAGAGTTCGGTGTAATTAGGAAGTTGCCAAGGAGATGGAGGCTAATTATCGAGGGATGAGGAAGGCATGGGGACGGAGAGTGCCATCCTGCAGGGCCACGGAGGAGGGAGCGGGGCACTGGCGCGGAGGAGAGGGGAGTGGTGGGGAGAGGAAGGGCACTGGTGGGGAGAAAAGGGGGGAGTGATGGAGAAACGGATAGCATTGATGGAGAGAAAAGAAAAAGTGATTGAGAGAGAGGGGGGAGGAGAGAGCGATGGCGAGAGACCGACAGACAGACAGACAGACTATAACATAGGAACTGAGTGCCGTCTTAGTGCCATATCATCATGCCAGAGAAATGAGAGAAAGAGCTATAGACGAGGAAAGACTCAAGATTTAAAGGAGAAAAGAACTGGATGCGAGGATGCGATAACGAACGAGAGGAGATGACAAAGACGCGAAAATATATACGGAGAATTATCCCATCCTCACCATGACCTGCAGCGACAGAGAGGAGAGAAAATTCATTCTAACAACGAGGGAGTTAGCAGACGAAGAGGACGAATTGGCGTTGGGACGAAAGCGCCGAAGGGAGAGAGGAAAGAAGGCGCAACAGGACGTGGCATTTTAGTGTCATTTCGCGGCGCCAAAGACGAGCGAGAAATGGCCAAGCGACGAGGAACCGCAACGGAAAAGGATAGGCATGGGGTTGGTATGGAGGCGTCGATGAAGAGGAGAATGGACGGAGAAGACGATTCGCCGCAGATAAGGGAAAAGACTTGGGACTCGGGGGACAAAGACGACATTTGCTGATTATCTTAGACATTGTGGAAGACACGAGGCCTGATTACAGCAAAGTTACATTAACGACAATACAATGAATACAAAAATAGACATTTACATACATCGTGCGAGTATACAACTAAACCAAACGCAATACAGTAATAAACCTCGTGCCTGAAATAGGAAAAAAAATGCTTTCCGCATTTCCCGCCACGAAAAGAAGGCGGAGGTGGAAGCGGGAAATTTAAACTTCATCGAAAGGACAGACTGAGAGTCACGTGACCAGTTCAAAGGGTCCAATTAAGCGAAGACTTGAAGCGCGAGAACCAGACAAGAAGGATTAATCAACTAATGATTAATCAAAAACAAAGGAGGGAAGGAAAAGAAAGGGAGAGAGTTAGAGGTAGAGAGAGAGAGAAATAGGGAGAAAGAGATTGTATATGAGGGAGAGAGAGTGAGAGAGAGAGAGAGAAAAACCCCCAACAAAAATCGGGAGATGGAGTCCCAAAGGGGGGTTTTTGGAAACACAAGTCACCCGGCAACCCTTGCCCGTTTGGGGCCCAAGCTGTATCGACACTCTCTTTCCCCTTGGATCCGCCAGCTACGTGAGAGGGGGGGCTTGCTGCCTCGTCCTCCAAACACCTTGCCCGGGCTACGTATTTTCCACGGGAGAGGAACTCCCACGTCACTGAAGGGCCGACACAAAAGGGGGAATGCGCAGTTACCGGGTTTTTAAAAAGCCCACTGTTTGGGGCGAGGAAACGGGCGCCGGGGGCCCCTCTCTGACGGGGGAGGACCATTGCAGTCCCCACACAAAAAACCCGCCCCCTCAGCGGGAAAACCCCCCCACCACTTAGTGCTGTTCCGCCAGGCTCATCGCTCCCTGGGTGCAGGGGAGATTAGGTTCCGACCTAAAGGGGCCAAAAAAGACCCACCAGGCAACAAAAAATAAAAAAGAAAACCCGAAACCCCATGTCCGCTTTGCTATTTGGAATGTCGGACCATGGTCCCGGCCTCTCCCCCAACTCCAACAGGTTGAGATCCAGGAAAACAGCTGTCATCGACAAGAGCCCCCTCCTAGGGGGTCCCCTTGAAGCCAAAACGAGCTTGCCAAATGCCCCCAAAAAAGACAACCCTTGGAAATAAATTAAAGAAGACGGGTCGTTTGCTAAAAACCCCCTCCAGCCCCCTTCAGCGGGGCACAAGAAAATTTCAAACCCTCCGCCTGCCACCTTTGGGCTCAGCCACCATCATCATTGTACGCGCCCACGCTGTACTAACACCCCTGAGGATAAGGGCCAGTTTATGGGGCCCTGGATGATACATATCCCAAACCCCAGACGACATCTTTACCTCCCTTTGGCGACTTAACCCAGAGTGGGAGCTGACCACGAGGCTTGGCTCTCCTGTCTCGGGGCCTAACCGGGGAAATTTTAAAAGACAATGGGCCCGCCTGCAGAGCGTGCTGCACCACGGCCTTTCGTCAACCAACACCTTCCCCTCAAAGAAATCACAGTCTCCTGGGGAAAATCCTCGTTCCGCCACCTGGCACCACTCGACTTGTATTGACCAACCAAGGACCTTGCCAGCGTCCTCCTCACCCTACCACCACTTCTGACGCGACCTGACCATTCCTCGTCGCAGTAAGGAAGAACTCACAGCAAGAAGACGACGCCACCGTCAACACCTGCAATGCCAGAAACCCCCCCTTAAGATGCAGGGCTTCCGAACCCTTTTCAACGTGACCCTAGCAAAGGGGGAGTCTGAAACGACCCACAGACCTCTCGGTCCCACCCCCGGGACTTTGATCTACAGTGCCCAGCCCTCTCCGCTACGGGAAAGAAGGGCCCAATCCGCTGATGTTTTAGGGTCCTGGGGGAGGAGGAGCCTGTGGTTTAGGCTAAGAGGAAAACCCTTCTGGCCTCAAGAACGCTCCAAACCCCCCACCTTTCTGCACTCAGGTTGCCCCGGAAAACATCCCAGCAGACACCAAAACTGCGCAAACACCTACGGGTTTAAATTTTTGCATAAAAAACAGCTTGTCAGCGTAGGAGATGCAAGAGGGATGACGAGGGCATCAAAAGGCGACAGGTCCACCCCAAAGCCCCCCCCCAAAAACCCAAAACCCGGGACGTGACACCGACCAAGGCAGCACTAGAACGATGGGTTTAGCAACCTGGGCTGTACGCCACCAAAATTGTTTCGCTGATCGGGGCCCTTCCCGCCCCAAACCCCTGACCTGCCGTAAAAAGGAACTTGATGCACTGCCCACAAAGAGGACCAGTAAAGCCATCAGCAACCCAAGCGGAAACCCCGAGGATTACAGCATTCCAAAAGGCCTAAAGAGTGGGAAACCTGCACACCACCGGGGCCCCCGCAAAAACCCTTCCGCAAATTTTGGGGAAAAAGGACACATCCCTCAGGACTGCGTGATGCAACATCGTCACCCTGTACAAAAAAAAGGGGGAAAAAAAGCGACTGCAACAACTATCGAGTATCCTCTCCTAGCTTTTTGGGGGGAAGGGTTTTCGCAAGACACCCTACCCGCTTACAGACCCTCGCCTCCCGGGTTAACCCTATCCCAGTGGGGCTTTCCTGCAGGCCGGTCAACATAGACGGTTTTCTCCCGCCCACCTCCCAAAGAGAAGGCCGGGGAAACAGCAATCCCCTTTTAAACCTTTCCCCTTCTTGATTAACAAAGGGTTCGAATGGCACGGGAGCGGACTCTTCCACCCCTTTAAGAAGACGGCTGTCCCCCACACCTGCTTGCTTCGTCACGTCATTCCACTACAACATGCGCAGAAATTTGAGCTTAAACGGTGTCACGTCCGGGGTTTTTCCGTCGTAGTGGTGTAAAGCAGGCTGTGCCCTTTTGCCCGACCCCTTTTTGGCATCTTCTCCTGCTCCTTCAGTGCCTTCAAGACTGCATAAAAGGGGTGTACATCCCCAAGCCGATGGAACTCCTACTTCCCCGTCCCTGCCAAGCCCAAAAGTGAAGAGGTTCATTCGCGAGATGCTCTTCCCCGATGATGCAGCCCTAGCCTGCACACAGAAAAGGGTCGCACCTTGTCAGTCGATTCTCCCCCGCCTGCAAGGAGTTTGGGCTCACCATCACCTGAAGAAAACGAGCGTCATGGGGGCAGGGCACAGACCATCCCCCAACCATCACCATCGATGGCACTTTCGGAATTTGGGGAAAACTTCACCTACCTTTGGGGGTCCTCGATCTCAAGTTCACACTCACTGAAACAGAACAGCAGCAGGATCCCCAAAGGCCCACGCAGTTTGTCGAAACTTCCCAGGGGTTTTTGGAACAACTCCTCTTAGGGGAAAAGACAAACGCATTCTCCAACCTGTCGCTAAAAGCAGCCTCCCTACAGCAGCGAAGCATGGCCCCCTACGCAAGGCATTAAAAAGAAAAACACCTTCAAGCCTTCACCCCAGGGGGGGCCCTTCCAAAAACCCCCAAGAATCCCGAGGGAAAACCCCCAAATGGGGGCCCCCCCCCCCTTTTAAGGACGTCTGCAAAAGAGACATGAAACGTGCAACACGATTTTTTCCCCCCTGGAAGGGCCCCGCGGGACCCCCGGGCCTTCCCCCTGGCGCTCAACGGGGAAATCTGGCGTGAAGGGGGCCGAGGGGCGCGAGAAAAGCAGCCTGGCCGAGAAAGAAGAAGGCGGAAGCAAAAGCCCAGCCAAAAAAAACAGCAACTTTCGTCTGTGACAAATCCAGAGGATTGCCATTCGCGTTGGACTATCAGCCGCTCACCCCTCCGGCTGACCCTTCCCCACGGGAAATACTCCATCGCCACGAGACGGGAAAGGGTCCGACGATCTTTCATTTCTTCATACCTTTTTTTTTGTTGTATCTTTCGTTTATAATTTTATTTTTCTCCACATTTCGACGATCAAAGTGTTTTGGTTGTAAAAGAATTGTTTATTTAACTATTTTATTTTCCTGTTTATTCTTTTTTTATTTTTATTTTTATGTTTATTCTTTTGGGGGTTTATTAGCGAATAGAGAAATCTTTATTTTGCCAAAATTGTCTTTATGAAATTTTTAAAAGACGTAAATAGGAAAAGGGGGAGGGGAGAGTATAAAGGAGGATAACGATAAAAATAAGGAATTGGAGAACTAGATGGGGGAGGAAGGAAGGAGGAGAATGATAAGAAAGGGGGGGGATAATGATGGGAAGGGGTGGAGGAGGAGGAAAAAGGGAAGGGGAAAACGATAAAAAAAAAGATGGATGGAAAACAAATTAGAAGGGGAAAAAAGGAAGAGAGGGAAAGAATTATAAGAAAAAGGGGGAAAGGG
>NC_061820.1:44842585-44850085 GCF_019202785.1 Penaeus chinensis | reverse complement strand
TAAATATATATTATATTATATATATATATATATTATTATCTTTATATATATATATATATATATATATATATCCGTGTGTGTGTGTGTGTGTGTGTGTGTCATGTATGTATATATATGGGCATATAGTCTGAGTTCGCGATCGCGGATTGTGCAGGTAAAAGGTCCTGTACCGGTCTCACGATGCAAACGTTTGTTGGACACATGGTCCTGCCAACTGTATCCCATGATCCGGCGCAAAGATCTGTTACTAGAGGCATTAAGACACGATTCCAAAGCACAAGAAAGCGTCCATGTTTCACTACCATATAGTAAAATTGGCAGTATCAGGCCCTTGAAGACACGTAGCTTGGTCCTTCTGCCCATGTACCGGCATCTCCAAATACTTTTGTCAAGAGATTTCATGACCCCTGCTGCCAGGCCAATCCGTCTACTGACTTCCTGGTCTGACAGCCCAGAGTCTTGAACTGCACTACCGATGTATATAAAACTCTCTGTGACCTCGATGTTTTTACCACAATCATGTACCGACTGCACAGGGTCTCCTAGTAGGCCCCCAAAATCCTGGATCTTGGTCTTGGTCCAGGAGACCTCTAGCCTCAGGGGCTTCGCTTCATTGTTAAATGCACCAAGAGCCGCCACTAGGGTTTCCAGGGATTCAGATACAATAGCAACATCAGCAAAGTCAAGGTCAGTAACCTTGATATTGCCCAAAGTTGCTCCACAGTGACTTTGGACAGTAGCTCTACTCATGCAAGTGTTGAAAAGTGTTGGTGCAAGAACACAGCCTTGCATCACACCTGAACTAACAGGGAAGAAGCTCGACAGGCCCCCCCCACACACACACACACACTTTACATCACTTTCAATGCCTGTATACAGGTTTGCTATTAATCCAATAATTCCTCTTAGTCTCAGGATCTCCCAGAGTGATTCACGATGCAGGGTATCAAACACCTTCTTGAGATCAATGTAAACTGCAAGTAGCCCATGTCCGAACTAACGACGGCGCTCTACAATGATTCGAAGCACCAGGATATGGTCTATTGTGGACTAACCAGGAGTGAATCTAGATTACTGGAATAGTACCAGTCTGCCAGATGGCGGACAGGACAGCATGCAAGCCCCTTGCCATAGGTTCTCCACCAGCCTTTAACAGTTCAGATGGGATGCCGCAAACACCTGCTGCTTTACCGCTCTTCAGCTTGGAAATCAACCCTCTGCCTTCAGTCAGTGAGGGTTGATTCTTGCTTATAGGTGGGTCTGGCAGAGGAATCTCAACATTACCCGCATCCAACTGTTGGTGGATCAACCTCATACAACTGTTCAAAATACTCAGCCCAATGCACCCACACCCCATCAGGATCTGAGATTATCTGCCAACTTGCTGAGCTGACTGCAGTTGTCTATGTGGAGGGCTAGGTCATTTACTAGGAAAAAGCTTTTGACCTCCTCTGCAAGATTCCTGATAAACTGTTCCTTGTCCCTTCTCAACAGTGACCAAGCCCTGCGCACCAGAGAACAGTGCAAGTTGCGATCCCCCAACAATCGAGCCGCACAAGGATCTGTGGCTTCCAGTGTCTCCTGCGAGATGGAATTCTGTCTTGCTCTTGGGAATTCACCAATCGATTCTTGGGCTGCATCAAGCATATCATGCTTGAATGTCCCATAGAAGAACAGGGTCCATCAGGCCCTCAAGTGCTGTGAACCGACCAGAGATAGCCTTGGCAGACTTCAGTCTGTCCACATGAAGCACCCTAAGGTATTCATTGGAGTGACAGGGGGTTCTAAAGTGGACCCGCAGAGTAGCCACAACTAATCTATGATCAGTTCCACAGACCTCGGCGCTCTGATACACCCTGCAGTTCTAGAGGATCCTCCATCGAGTGCTAATGAGGATGTGGTCGTTTTCCTTGGCCAAGTATTGACCAGTATCGATGTGGGTCAGAATGCTGATACCAGGAGCTAGAAATCCTCAATTTCAGGGACCTAGCAAAGTCCCGGAAAAGGAGACTATTCTCACTGCCAGCATAAGCTCCTGAGCCATGAGGACTGACAGACATCTCGTAGCCAGCTCGATCGCAGCCAGATACCGCATTTAAGTCACCCAGAACAATACAGATATCTCTGTGAAGACAGCTGTCTGTCACAGATGCAAGTTTGTCATAAAACATCTTTTTTATCTCTTGCAAGTTTATATACATCCGTAGGAGCATACACAGCATGAAGCCAAATGAAAGCTTCAGTCTCAGTACTATAATACGCTCATCGACCGGAGTGACCTCTACTACAGAATTCTGCTGGAAATGGCTATAGCTACTCTCAGGAGATGGTGGTCAACGCTGCGGCCCAACCAGTAATAAATGAAGCCACCCACACTAATCATGCAGTTGCCAGGTCTTCTAACCTCCGAGAGAGCAGCCACCTCAACTCTCAGCTGCTTCAATTCCCTCGACAGTAGTGGTAACCGATCATCCTTTCGCAAGGAACGGACGTTCCAAGCCCCCGCCCTAACAGCCCTCCTGAGGTCTAACCTCAGGCAGTCACTCTGGGTGGGTGCCACCTCTGCCACCCCTACCGATGCTGCCCCATATTGAGGGGATTGGCTGGCTGCAGGTCCCATAATCCACCTGCAGGGTTCCCAGGGGGCTCTCCCCCACAAGCCTCACGCCAGGTTGGCGGCCGTCGGGACGCAAATTGGACAACGGGCAACCCTCGCTCCCTACCCGAGTCCCAGCGGTCGCCAACCCAGAGGGACCCACAGCCCGCCTTACCTGCTGGGTAGGAGGGATATTAGCCCTCCCACCTAGCACCAACAGTTATATGGTTTGTTGCCAGTTTGGTTATCTTAGGAAGGCAGACGGGCAAGGCCGACCTCCCCACAGCCGCCCATTAACCCCATGGGGCACAGGGGCAGAAGTCAGTACCAAGCCAGGGTATGTCCACTAGGGACATGCCACGGAAGGGCATTTCGGTTCATCCGACATTATGGCAGAATCAAACATAAGGTAACTTAGGTCATTGCGAATGATTCCTGGGGACTTCCGTAAAGATTCCCAGTCACTATGCATTTCCATATAAACTTGTGCTACCTTAATAATGCACATTACTCACTCGCCTATATTGTGGTGACGATCTCGTCAGTGGCAATATGGCACTTCGACGTGGTGGTTTGCGCTGTGTCGATACACGTATACTGAAAGAGTTTGGTACCATTCATGTTTTGCCACCTAGACCACTGACGAAGAGTGACAATCTTGCTCGATACTGTGCCTTAAAAGGACATGGTAACCAGACACTAAAAGGATGCTCAAAAGATAGCTTGCCATGCAATAATTTGACTATTACGGAATCTCAGATTTTATCCAAGTTGCAGGCGGAAATTGCTGTGCTGTATAGCAAATTCGGCATTAAGACAATATCACCTTGGTATATGAAAGAAAAAATAAAGAAAATAAAGAAAGAGTACTACGACTCCATCAGAAATGTAACACTGAAGACAAAATTCTCGAAAACTGTGATTGTGTCATTCAAGGCAAAGAAACAACCCCGAGAAATCCTCAAGGAAGATATAGATTGGTATGATGCAAAAGTACAAGGAAGCAATAGATCACTCGGAAGTGTTGATAATCAGGCGCAAAGACGGGAATTTAACAGACTGAAATGGAAGCAGACCAACAATGCAGAAGTCCCAATTATATGCAACAGTGAAGATATTGCAGAAATGTCTTTTGCCAGTTGGTGTCAGGTGATTTGCCCAATAAATCCAAGATTGGAATAAAGAACAACACCATAAAGTGTCTGAAAGCACTGGAAAAAAAAAATCCAAGAACAATCAGAAGTATTTTTGATTTTGCAAAAGTTCATTTCATGTGCTGGCGTTCTGCTGTGAACAGCAATGGAATGACTCTTTTCAGTACTGCTATTGAAACTTCAAGGAGGTATGCCAGGATTGGTTGTGAACTTTCCTAGCATCTACTTCTCGTCCATCAACAGACATCTGTATAATGCAGATGGTACACTTCTTCCCTTGGCTGTTGATCATGATTACGTCGATGAAGTTGCAAAGATCTTGAAAAGAGGAATTCGTGAAAAATGGCCATACACACCAGCCCTAATCAAAAATAAGGAGAAGCACAATTTCACTGCAGAAAAACTGTAATCTGAGTGTGATAGATTTCATTTCCCAACATCTGACCACAGATATGAAGTTTGCATACTTGGCCTATGATATGCATGAAATCGATATGTGGAAACCCAAAAGTTCATTAATACCTGGCCATAATCAAAACTGTGAAAGACTGATTGGAGACATGAAAAAAAGTGAAGACATAAATAGAATTATTGTTGTAACAGAAACTAGAGAACGGCGCAGTCGGAGATATGGCAATGTAAACAAAGGAGTAGAATGAAAATTATATTGTATGCAATATATAATGTTCCAAATAAAATCATTACTAGAACCCTTTCCTTTTATAGCCTCTTGTTAAATAGAATATGTTACTTCAAATCATTTAAGCGAAGTGAGAAGTCCGAGAGCCAAAGCATGCTCTCGGCGACCCAAGCCCACTTCGGTGGGAGAGAACACAAAGTAAAGAGAAGTCAAGCCTACTAATTGAAAAATTAGTCTTATGGCAATTACAGAACTTTATATAATATTAATTTATAATAGAAATAATTTTGATGCAAAAATATTAAAGAAAAGTATAATATTGAAGTATTTTAAAAATAAAATAGTTATACCGACAACAGATAACGAGGCGTTATTTGGCGTTCGAAGCGGTGTCTAAATCATAATTTTATCAAAACTTTCAATTGAAAATAGAGGATGCGAGATATTCTTTGATTTTAATAAAAAATGCATTTCAAACTCAAAAAAATCATAGGCGCCTATTTCTTAACTTGCCCCCGGGATTCGAGCAAATTTTAGAAAATCGACAATTATTGAAACACCCTAATGTCCACACGCCGCTGGGTCATGACTCCGTACCTTTAGGGGTTCCTGCTGCTCCAAGAGACTCCACAGTTGAGCCTAGGACCGCAGAGTACCTAGTTTCCATGGATGGCCACGAGAAGGAACTCCAGAAGTCTTGATGATGGAGAGGCTATGAGCTGGCAGGGGAGTCTTATGCATAGCTGCTCCCTTTTCGCACCAAACCAGCGGTGGCAGCTGCAAGCGAGAAGGCATGCAAAGCACTTAACACTATCTAGGCTACCACACCATTTCTTCACATAACCCTGAGCATGAAGCACCCACCCATAAGAATATATACAAATGTATATGTAAATATACATATATGTATATATACACATGTGTATGTGTATATATATATGTGTATATATATATACATATATGTGTATATACATGTATGTATAAACACATGTATACGTATACATATATGTATATAGATACATATGTATCTATATACATATGTTTATCTATATATATATATGTATATACACCTATATTTATACGTATATATATACATGCATGTATGTTTACATATATGTGTATATATATACATACACTGTACACACACACATACGTATAAGCATGTATATATGAGTGCGTGTTTATACATTAATATATGTATCGGTACATCTTTAATAACTGTTTCCTCTGCTCACTGCAAGGCCTTCTGCTGCCTTATTAGTAACATCTTATTGACCTTACTGAACATGTACTAAAATTGGCTTTGTTATTATTTCCTTTTCTATATTCCCGTAACCATGAGGCACTTGGACACACATACACGCACACGCATTCACACACAGACACAGACACACACACACACACACACACACACACACACACACACACACACACACACACACACACACACACACACACACACACACACACACACACACGCACGCACGCACACACACACATATAACACACACACATAACACAGCCAAACACAGAACACAGACACACACGCATACATACAAACATACACACAGAACACTAACACACACACACACAACACAAACACAAACACGAACACACACACACACACACACAAAACACAAACAAACAGACAGACACAAAAACACAATTAACCCCCCCACCCCACACACACACGCTACACAGAGCAACGCAAAGGAACTTCTCTCCTCTTAACAGTAACAGTCCAGAAAAACATCTCAAGCTGGACGCACACATCTTGACGCCGGATCTGAGTTCATACAAGAGGGCAAAATGGAAGAAAGAAAAGGAAGAAAATGAAGATATAAAGAGGAATAGAAAGGAAAAAAAGAGGAGGAAGAAAGGGAAGATATAAAAGGGTATAGCAAGTATTGAAAGAGAAGAAAAATAGAAGGAAACTTTTTTAAAAGAAAAAGAAGCAAATGATAGATTAATAAATGAAAATCACAATAAAGATAAAAGAAAGATAAAAAGGAAAATGAAAAAGGTAAAAAAAAAAGAAATAACATCAAATAGAAGAGGAAGAATAAGAAAAAAAGAAAAAAGAAAATAAGACCAAATAGAACAGCAAGAATAAGAAAAAAGGAATGATAAAGGAAATTAAAAAGAAATAAGAAGAATAGAGATAGGAGCGAAAATTAATAAAAATAAAATAAGACCAAATAGAAGAACAAGAATTAAAAAATAAGGAAAATGACGAAAAATAAAAAGGAAAATGACGAAAAATAAAAAGGAAAATGACGAAAAATAAAAAGGAAAATGACGAAAAATAAAAAGGAAAATTACGAAAAAATAAAAAGGAAAAAAATAAGACCAAAGAGAAGAAGAAAAACAATAAAAAAAAAGGAAAAAGAAAAAAGAAAGAAAAAAATAAAGACCAAAGAGAAGAAGAAAACCAATCAAATAGGAAAATGAAAAAAATAAATAAAAAAGGAAAATGAAGAAAAAAACTGGTCTCGTCGTCGAGGCAGATAAGTAGCGTCGCCCGCGCGCTCCGTCGACCAGTGGCGTCCGAAGCATCACGCGCCTCACAGCTGGATCAACGACCGACCGTCTTGCTCGTCGCAGCCCGGCTCTCGCACCCCTCTTGGCGGCAGAAGATTCGTAAGTCGGTCTGGAATCTGTTGAAATACTCTTGTGGAGATGTATGTGTGTGGTCTATGTCTTTGGGGAGATGGATGTGCTTTTTCTAGGACACATTAAATTATAAACGTGCATTGCATGTTAACTGATAAAATAATATCTGCATCATATATTCAAACAGGAATATTATTACATAGTATACCTAAATAGTGTGCCTGAATAATTTCTTAAAGACTCAATAACACTCAATGATAATAATGAAAATGTAATACTAAGTACAGCCGGACTCGGAATCTGTCTCATGTACATATATTATACTGTATGCATGTACTAATAATTAACCCAACCGCCCCAGATTTATGTTCTGTCCCCTGTAGTTTTTTGTGAATGTAGTTACATGTACTCAGCCCTAGTGACCGATCCTGATTTTCCCATTCCTTGAGCTGGCGGGAAAGTGTTTTTATTTTTAATACAGTTGACTTCGATACTGT
>NC_061820.1:44837585-44840085 GCF_019202785.1 Penaeus chinensis | reverse complement strand
ATGTATCTATGTATCTGTGTACTTATATATGTTTATATCCATATTTATGTGTCTCATCCCAGGCCAGAAACCCAATCTCCTGCAAATAACACGTAACGGCCCAAATTATACCCGAGGTTATTTTAGGGTAGGCTGTCTGTCCCGCGGGGTAGAAGTTAGGCTGGGTCAGTTTGTACCCCCGGGTATAAAGCGGGCGAGGCTACACTCATGCAGTGATCTCACAACTGCAGACATTCCTTGTGGATTGTTCATTGAATTCTAATAATTTTGCATATTGTACAGGCAGTAAACTGATAGTGGTCAAAATTAACGGACCATTTGTGCGTGTATTTTACTAATATGTATGTATATATATATATTTTTTTTTTTACTTATCACCATCATCATCATCATCATCATCATCATCATCATCATCATCATCATCATCATCATCATCATCATCATCGTTATTATTATTGTTATCATTATTATTATCATCATTATTATTGTTAAAATGATTATAATAATAATTATGATTGTTTTTATTATTTCTATTATTGTTATTACCATTATTTTAATTTCAAAACAAAAGCAACATTTTTACTATAAGTAGTAGTACTGCATTTTTTTCTGGTCGTAACAAGTGAATGTTTAATATATTGCATGTATTTATGGGTTTGCGGGGATCATTAAGCATCATCTTGCACGTCTTCACTTATATCTTTATTATCTTCGATGAATAAAAAGTTTTTTTCTGCCTTATGTTCTATGCACCTAACCCTTTAAGAGGCTATATTTCATCCTTGTTTTGTTTCTCACCTGCTCCTTCCACGCCCCTCTCCCTTAAAAATGGTGTTAGTCTCTGAGCACTGGGCTGTTTCCGAAATTATTCCTAACGTTTATACGACTGAAATGTTAAGCCTTCGTGCCTTCGGGTTACATCTTTTCATAAACTGGAATGCTGTGTCTATACAATTTCTTGATGTGCCTTCATTCAGATAACATTGCTATAAATCAGTATTGTTGTCATGGGATATGTAAAGATAATTATTTGTAAGAAAAAAACAACACACTAAGGCTCAGTATTTTAGCGTTTCAAGTGTAGTACGATTACTTTAAAACATGAAAGCTAGAAATTTATAAATGAATAACTTTAAGCTGTTATTATCACCCGATGAATTCTTTATAACACTTTTACCAAACGATATTTTACCTACATGAAAGCCTTGATGGGCCTCATTTTAATTAAGAATTAATCCTGATGACTATATCATTTCATCATTCCTATTTCTAAGTCGGAGGAAGATATAATGATCTCATAATAATATACTTGGAAAAAAATGCTATTGATTGTAACAGTGGTATGGCTGGCCTAGGGGGTTTATAGTTGAGACTAGCCAATTTCATACCCGGAGGTATAAAGTAGATAGAGGCCCAATTATACCTCCGGAGGCCACCTCAAACTATACCTGGGAGGGTATTAATCTGGGCTGCCACACCGGGTTTTCCTGCGACACAGTTTCCCGTCTGAGCCCCAAATCTCGCCAACCTAAGGTCAGATAATTCACCTTCAACTTACGTCGGTTTCAGATGAATATCACATCTCCTTTTACGTCGGTTCTGAATCAGCGGCTTGACAGCGGTCGCCTCCTGCATACCGCCACGGACTCTCGTAACTGTTTATCTCCTTAGAATTAGTAAAAGAGGAAATGATCAAAATTCAATTCATCGCCGTCATGAGCAAGCGCGCAGGCGTTGTGGTGATTAAAAGGAGGCGCCTAGCACGGTATTATGTACTTTATATATATTTTCTTTTCTTTTCGAGCCAACGGTAGCTGAAGTATTTTATATATATTCTTTTTATCCAGGTAACGGTAGCTGAAGTATGCAAGTTCAATCTGATAACTAGACGAGGAAAAAAGAAGGAAAAAAATGACTTAATGCAAGAACTGGGAAAAAAAGTATGTTTTCGATCTATCTACATTCCCTTCACCTTGTAATTTTGAACGGTATGCGAATGTCAGACACGCGAGAAGGCGAAAAAAACACTCGTCGAACCAGAACAAGATAAGGGGTGATGGAGGAGGAGGAGGTGAGAGATGGAGGAAGAGGAGGTAGGGGGAGGGGAAGAAGGAGGAGGAAGAGGAGGTGAGGCATGGGGGAAGAGGAGGAAGCAGGAGGAAGAGGAGGTGAGGGAAGGGGAAGAAGAAGGAGAAGGGGATGAGGGAAGGACGAAGAGGTAGAAGTACAGAAGAAGGAAGAGGAGGTGAGGGAATGGGGAAGAGGAGGAATGAGGAAGAAGAGGTAGAAAAAACTGGAAGAGGATGAAGGATTAAGAACAGGAGGAGGAAAAGGAGGTGAGGGAAGGGGGAAGAGGAGGAAGCAGGAGGAAGGGGAGGAGAGGGGGAGAGAAGGAAGAACAGGAGGGGGAAGAGAAGGTCAGGGTAGGGGAAGTGGAGGCATAAGTGGGGGAGGAGGAGGAAGAGGAAGAGAAGGAGGTGAGGGAAGGGGGAGGAAGAGG
>NC_061820.1:44812585-44835085 GCF_019202785.1 Penaeus chinensis | reverse complement strand
GCCCAAGCGACTCGTCTACTTCACCTCCGAGCGACGCCTGAGACTCCCGCCGAAGACCGCGTTGTTTTTCACGCCCACACTCAGCCTCCCCTTCGGCAGAGGCCTCCCTGTCGGCTACGATGCTTCGATGACCATTTCAATTCCTTTCGAAAGTGAGACATGAGTTTTCGTTTTTGTTCCTTTCTTTTTCTCTCTCTCTCTCTCTCTTTCGTTGCTTCAATTTTTCGTCTGTGGGGGAAAAAAAGGGGAAGAAAAAAACTAGCAAGATAGAAATGTTTTATTTCCTTTATTGTTTTTTATGAAAAGGTTGCAGAGATTTGAGAAACGGAGCGATATTTATAGGTTGAGGATAATTCACTGATTTTCATTTTTTTCTGTTTCTGTTATTTACGTTTTTAATCAAAACATCACTAAAGTTTACAGATGTGATATAGAGTATCAAAGAAAGAGAGAAAGATCGCTTCATTAGATTTTACATCAGCATTGAATAAAGTATACGTACACGCCTTGAAATATTATCCGTTTCATCAAAATCCACTCTAAAAAAAAAATACAAACAAAATCATCTTGGTATCAGATTTCTTCTCCTCCGTCTTATCTCCCTTTATTTCCTTAAAAAATATGATTTCCTTTCTTTCCGCTAGTTGATTTCGATGGCCTCGGCTTGACCTCTGAGGAGAATCCTTATGGACTTTGGCCTAAACTCGGGTCGTTTAGGAAGAAGAGGGACAGTTCCGCTCCTCTCTCGGGCATCAACTGGGCAGGAGGCGACAGGTAAGCAAAACTATTCAGTCACTCTTGTAGATAGAGTATGCGGTGCGTATTTATTTTTGTTACCGGTCAATCAGATTTTAATCTTTTAGTTGTTAGTCGATTGTTAATAATCCTTTTTTTAAATTAATTCTATGGTTTTTTTTCATACATATTTTAGTTATTGGTCGATCATCAATTCTGTTTTTTTACGCACGTATCCTTATTAGTCATCAATCAATTATTAATCTCCCATATTCTCATCAATCCTATACTTTATTTTTTTTTTTTTTTTTACTCTTACAACCTTTTTTACCTTTTTTCACATTCCTTTCCTTTTGGTTATTCACAGGGAAATGATATACCAGGTCATCGAGGACACTTTATCCAACATGGGCATGAACGGAAGCGCCTGCCTCCTGAGGGCCATATGCGAGATGTTTCAGTTCCCCCTCGAGAAGCACGGCTTCTTCGGCGAGCTTCTCGAGCTCCTTTTCAGGTTGGTTCACCGAGGTCGGTCGGACTCTCTCTCGGGTTGGTTCTACAAGGTCGGTCGGATTCTCTCTCGGGTTGGTTCTACAAGGTCGGTCGGATTCTCTCTCGGGTTGGTTCTACAAGGTCGGTCGGATTCTCTCTCGGGTTGGTTCTACAAGGTCGGTCGGATTCTCTCTCGGGTTGGTTCTACAAGGTCGGTCGGATTCTCTCTCGGGTTGGTTCTACAAGGTCGGTCGGATTCTCTCTCGGGTTGGTTCTACAAGGTCGGTCGGATTCTCTCTCGGGTTGGTTCTACAAGGTCGGTCGGATTCTCTCTCGGGTTGGTTCTACAAGGTCGGTCGGATTCTCTCTCGGGTTGGTTCTACAAGGTCGGTCGGATTCTCTCTCGGGTTGGTTCTACAAGGTCGGTCGGATTCTCTCTCGGGTTGGTTCTACAAGGTCGGTCGGATTCTCTCTCGGGTTGGTTCTACAAGGTCGGTCGGATTCTCTCTCGGGTTGGTTCTACAAGGTCGGTCGGATTCTCTCTCGGGTTGGTTCTACAAGGTCGGTCGGATTCTCTCTCGGGTTGGTTCTACAAGGTCGGTCGGATTCTCTCTCGGGTTGGTTCTACAAGGTCGGTCGGATTCTCTCTCGGGTTGGTTCTACAAGGTCGGTCGGATTCTCTCTCGGGTTGGTTCTACAAGGTCGGTCGGATTCTCTCTCGGGTTGGTTCTACAAGGTCGGTCGGATTCTCTCTCGGGTTGGTTCTACAAGGTCGGTCGGATTCTCTCTCGGGTTGGTTCTACAAGGTCGGTCGGATTCTCTCTCGGGTTGGTTCTACAAGGTCGGTCGGATTCTCTCTCGGGTTGGTTCTACAAGGTCGGTCGGATTCTCTCTCGGGTTGGTTCTACAAGGTCGGTCGGATTCTCTCTCGGGTTGGTTCTACAAGGTCGGTCGGATTCTCTCTCGGGTTGGTTCTACAAGGTCGGTCGGATTCTCTCTCGGGTTGGTTCTACAAGGTCGGTCGGATTCTCTCTCGGGTTGGTTCTACAAGGTCGGTCGGATTCTCTCTCGGGTTGGTTCTACAAGGTCGGTCGGATTCTCTCTCGGGTTGGTTCTACAAGGTCGGTCGGATTCTCTCTCGGGTTGGTTCTACAAGGTCGGTCGGATTCTCTCTCGGGTTGGTTCTACAAGGTCGGTCGGATTCTCTCTCGGGTTGGTTCTACAAGGTCGGTCGGATTCTCTCTCGGGTTGGTTCTACAAGGTCGGTCGGATTCTCTCTCGGGTTGGTTCTACAAGGTCGGTCGGATTCTCTCTCGGGTTGGTTCTACAAGGTTGGTCGGATTCTCTTTAGGGTTGGTTCTACAAGGTCGGTCGGATTCTCTCTCGGGTTGGTTCTACAAGGTCGGTCGGATTCTCTCTCGGGTTGGTTCTACAAGGTCGGTCGGATTCTCTCTCGGGTTGGTTCTACAAGGTCGGTCGGATTCTCTCTCGGGTTGGTTCTACAAGGTCGGTCGGATTCTCTCTCGGGTTGGTTCTACAAGGTCGGTCGGATTCTCTCTCGGGTTGGTTCTACAAGGTCGGTCGGATTCTCTCTCGGGTTGGTTCTACAAGGTCGGTCGGATTCTCTCTCGGGTTGGTTCTACAAGGTCGGTCGGATTCTCTTTAGGGTTGGTTCTACAAGGTCGGTCGGATTCTCTCTCGGGTTGGTTCTACAAGGTCGGTCGGATTCTCTCTCGGGTTGGTTCTACAAGGTCGGTCGGATTCTCTCTCGGGTTGGTTCTACAAGGTCGGTCGGATTCTCTCTCGGGTTGGTTCTACAAGGTCGGTCGGATTCTCTCTCGGGTTGGTTCTACAAGGTCGGTCGGATTCTCTCTCGGGTTGGTTCTACAAGGTCGGTCGGATTCTCTCTCGGGTTGGTTCTACAAGGTCGGTCGGATTCTCTCTCGGGTTGGTTCTACAAGGTCGGTCGGATTCTCTCTCGGGTTGGTTCTACAAGGTCGGTCGGATTCTCTCTCGCTCTCGGGTTGGTTCTACAAGGTCGGTCGGATTCTCTCTCGCTCTCGGGTTGGTTCTACAAGGTCAGTTGGAGTTTTTCTCAGGTTGGTTCTACAAGGTCGACTTTTTGGGACGTTGTTTAGTATCGTCAACAGTTTGTATTTGGTACCTGAATTACCGAAACAATATTCTTCAGTTATGGGCCAACTTGTGAATTTCCGCTAACTGTGACTGTCTGGTTTGGTGAACTATATTTGGTCAATTACGTCATCTATCGGTTATCGTTTTTTGTTTTTTTTCGAAATTCACTCTGAATCTCACGCCACAGAGAGAATATTAAAGGCACTCCGCTGAAGTTACGTAAGCAAAGTACTGAAAACATGACCTTGAAATTTGGACACATCCCAAAGTTATATATTTTTGTATTTCTTTGCTAAATCTAATGATATCATATACCAAAAAAAAAACAAAAAATAGTGTACTTTGAAATGAGATTATTACCAAGTTGTTTAGAATAATTGTTTTCAATAGGGACCAGACTTTGTAAAAAATATCTATTTCTTTCTTTTTATTTCCTTCTTTTCGGATATGGAAGTTGTTATTCCTGCCTGAAACGTCAAATGAATACATTAAATCATAAAGACAACTGATCTAAACCAGAAATTGATTTTTTGTGCGACTGTGAAGAAATGGAAAACTGTTATGTGGGTGTGGTATATTAGCATGAATACGGTTCTAATTAGAGAACTATAGAAGCACACGTGTAAAATTGTTGTACGGCGAGAATTCCCAAGAATTCCGACGCTCCTAATGGGGGGGGGGGGGGGGGGAGCTGGTTCACTGGGTGGCTTTAATTACTGAGAAGGTTGATATATACGTAAACACATACACATTAGGTAAACCATTTTAATCATCCTCATTTGATAGGACTAAACCCATTTGTACGTAAAGAAAAAAAAAATAGTTGCTCCAAATAAAATCGTTTTCTTTATTGATATATATATATATATATATATATATATATATATATAATGTCCGTTGGGCTTGGTGAACAAGTCATTTGAATACATTATCTTTGCAAATAAGTGAAGAAAATAATCGGACGTAGGGTTCACAGGTTGCATTTTTTACTGGAAATCATGAAAGAGGTGCATTAGCTGTATTAACTCTTACGAAGCGAATGCATAAGACCGGGTTAAAAATTCCTTAGAGTTCTTACAACGGAAACTATCAATTTCAAATCAAAACATAATTTTCAACGTTGGAACGTACTGAACGCTAGAGCGAATCCAAACCGAAATATTATCATTATTTATAGTTTTATTTTTTTAACATTAGCGCTTCGTGCTCGGTAAACATATAGACCCCTATATAAGCTACATCATATTACCAGGGAGTCTCGATGGAAAGCATATTTCATGTATAAATGTACACAAAACTCACATTTTTTAAGAAAAATCTCGCAAAATATTTTTTTCAGAAGTCAAAGCGATTTTCATTGTTTTATGATATTGGTATAATAGTGTTCTATGGACATTCACGAACTCATATATATGCACAGTGTCAATATCAAATGCCATATGCAAAATTGCAACAACCAAAGATCCATACAGGTGTACCTGGCGCTAATTACCTGTGTCCGTAATTCACCTGTTGGCGCTTATGCTCTTGCGCCTCTCAATAAATAACCCGGTTTTGGCTCAGATAGTCGTTTGGTTGTTTCCTCATTCGTGTATAACATAGGCTAGCTAACTCATCCCCCCCCCCCCTCTCATTTGAGATAGTTCCCTTCAAGGAGGTCGGTCGGATTCTTATTCAGGGTTGGTTCGACAAGGTCGCCCAGACTCCGCGAAACTTCGGTCGGATTTTCCATTTCATTAGCTCATGGCTGACGAGGAAGTTGATCTGAAGCGTATGTATGTGTGGGCATATATACATGTGTATATTCCTTGTAGCACGCAGATTGTAAGAGGCTGTAGAGCCTTAGTACAATGGCTATAACTGATTGGGCAGTGATAGTAGTTGCACGACTTGACTCTTTTATTGTTAGAAGAATACAACACAGTAACTGAAGACGATGTGATGTCTTGGAGCACTGAGCGCTGAGCACGATGTATCGTGTCCGGCCAGCCATCCGGAGGGGCTGAAGGGTGGTGGGTGGTCTTCTGGTCTAATGGCTTACTCAAATCGTGCTTATGTGCATGTGCATTGAAATTACAGATAGGTGAACAGAATGAGTGTTTGAGTGAATGAATTGATAAGCACACACGTATAAATGTAAATATGTACATATATATAGATACATACACACTAACACAAATACACTGTCACACACGCACACACACACACACACACACATATATATATATATATATATATATATATATATATATATATATATATATATATATATTTATACATTAGATATATATACACATATACACTACACACATAGATGAATAGATACGCATTGCGTATGCATCTAACCCAACACTATCTAGACCTCTCCCAGAATCACAAAACACAAAAACAACAAAACAGACAAACAACCCAAACTCCAAGAGAGCCAGACTGACCCCCCCTTCCCTCCCACAGTGCCAGCCGGTCCCCCCACGCCGAGAAGCGCCTGCCGGAGTACACGCGCGCAGAGAGGCTCGGGCGCGCGTCAGGAGACTGCTTCGAGTACCAAACCCACTGCCCTCGCTCCCTCTTCACGAACCCCGGGCAGACCATGTGGATGTAAGTTGCGGTGGCGGTGGGGGGAGGGAAGGAGGGAAGGAGGGAGAGAGGGAGAGAGGGAGAGAGGGAGAGAGGGAGAGAGGGAGAGAGGGAGAGAGGGAGAGAGGGAGAGAGGGAGAGAGAGAGAGAGGGAGAGAGAGAGAGAGAGAGAGAGAGAGAGAGAGAGAGAGAGAGAGAGAGAGAGAGAGAGAGAGAGAGAGAGAGAGAGAGAGAGAGACTTTGTGGATGTAAGTTGTGGTGAGGAGAGACAGAGTGAAAGAGAAAGAGAGAGAAGGAGAAAAAGAGAAAAGCGAGGCTATGTGAATGTAAGGTTTGGTGAGGAGAGTGAGAGAGAGAAAGACCATGTGGATGTAAGTTGTATGTATGTTAATGATTCTTTATATAAACACATAATTATGACATATGAGGTAAACAGTTAATGATAGGTAGAATGAAACAATTTCTTAACATATTTGGTAAATAAACACGCTTAATTGATATATATATATATATAATATATAAATGATACTTACGTAGAATGAAAAATAATCGTGACATAATAGGTAATTAAACCCTATGTTTTATCTCTTCCACCAGCAACTTTGACCCAAAAGAAGCGAGTTTTTACGAGGAGACGATCAGCTGTCACTGACGCGGCGCTGACTGAGGCTGGTGACAGACAGCAGTCAATCCTGCGAAATGTATTTATTGGAGGGCATTCTAAGAAGCATTATATGTGATATTTCAAATTCCTTTTTCGTTCTTGCATTCTCGAGGAAAAGGAATGAATGGTGTAAACCCATGTTAATAAAGTAGTTCATTTCTCTCTTCCTTTCTTGGACAGTCAAGAAGAAACAAACAAAAATAATGAACAGACAATATCAACAACATCAACATCAACAACAACAACAACAACAAAAACCTGGTAATAAAATAAGTGCATCAAAATATGTTGCCAGATGAATGACGTCCATTTCCGATATCTTGTCCCTGAAAAAACGTTTACGATTTATTTTACTTGTTTTTTCCTGTACTTATTGTGTTCTTGTTAATTGAGAACTATGAAACAAAAGGGAAAAATAAGGCCTTCCGTCATGATATTTTTTCTCAAGTATCGTGGAATGAAAGTTTGCTAATTAAGCTTGAATTTGATTATCAATTAGCGTAAAATAAGGCTTGAGAGAGAGAGAGAGAAATAGAGCAAAAGAAAATAGATGGAACGAGAGGAGGAAAGAAGCGAAAAAAGAAAGAGAAATAAAAAAATAAAAAAAAACTAACTGTAAACAGACAAACACCCCGCAAAAAAAAATTATATATAATAATAAAAAATAAACAAAACCCCCAAAATGAATGAAAAATCCAGCTTATTGGAAACAGAGAGAGATAAAAATCGCCCAGGAGCAGAACTCGCCACAGCAGAGACCTACACCGGCCTGCGATGCGATAGAAAGTCAGAGGATTCCCGTCGACAGCCTGTAAAAGTGATTGATGGCCGCCATAACTCTGCGGGAATTATCCGCCACCTTTCACCAGCCGCCGGGCCCTTCGCGTCGCGTTAGGATCAATTCGGCGGCGCTTAACTACTCGCTGGAAAGGGAAGCGGTTGGGACGGCCGGCGGACGGCCTCGCTGGCCCTTCCTCGCGTCCTCTGTTTCGGGCTTGGACTCGGTTTCAGCCTCTCTCTCTCTCCCTCTCTCTCGCTCTCTCTCTCTCTCTCTCTCTCTCTCTCTCTCTCTCTCTCTCTCTCTCTCTCTCTCTCTCTCTCTCTCTCTCTCTCTCTCTCTCTCTCTCTCTCTCTCTCCGTTTTCGGTTTTGGGATTAATTTAGCAATTTGTTTACTATTTCCGTATTCCCGTATCCTTTCATGGCACTTTATTTAGTTTCATATGTTCTCTTTTATCCTTTTCTCTTCGTGTCTCTTTTTTGCGTGGATGTTTTGTGTCCCCCTCTCTCCCTTCTTTTCTTTACCCTTTCCTTCCTCCTTTCGCGAGTAGCCTTTCATCCTCTTCATCTCCGAAGTTCTTATCCATATTCTTGGCATTTCTTCTCCCTTTCTTTCCTCTCCTCTGCCTCCCCATCGACTTCTTCTTCCTGTTCTCTCTTATTCTTATTCTGCTTTTTGTCTTATATTTCGATGCTGTTCTTTTGGGACTTTTCCTTTTCTTCTGTGTCTTTGTCTTTTCTTTCCCTCTTTTTTCTCTCCCCCTCCCTATTTCTCATTTTCTTTTCTCTTCTCGCCTCTCCTCCTCCCCTGTCTTCTTTTACCTCCCTCTCCCCTCTCTTTCTTCTCCCTCTCCTCCTCCCCTTCCCTCTCCTCTCTCCCCTCTCCCTCCCTTTCCTCCTCCCCTCTCCCTCTCCCCCCCCTTTGGCGTCCATCACACGCGACCGCCATCGATTCCGACCGCTCATTTCCATCATTACCAACAGTGCCAAAACCAATACCCAGTGCCAACATCATCGCCGTGTCTCCCAACGCCACCTTCTACCTGCTTCTACATTCGTTTCCACATGTCTTCTCTCTCTCTCTCTCTCTCTCTCTCTCTCTCTCTCTCTCTCTCTCTCTCTCTCTCTCTCTCTCTCTCTCTCTCTCTCTCTCTCTCTCTCCATCTCTCCTTCTCTCCCTCTCTCCTTCTCTCCCTCTCTCCTCTCTCCTCTCTCCTCTCTCCCTCTCTCCTTCTCTCCCTCTCTCCTTCTCTCCCTCTCTCCTTCTCTCCTTCTCTCCTTCTCTCCCTCTCTCCTTCTCTCCCTCTCTCCTTCTCTCCCTCTCTCCTTCTCTCCTTCTCTCCTTCTCTCCCTCTCTCCTTCTCTCCCTATCTCCTTCTCTCCCTCTCTCCCTCTCTCCTTCTCTCCCTCTCTCCTTCTCTCCCTCTCTCTTTCTATCCCTCTCTCCTTCTTTTCCTCTATCCCTCCCTCCTACACACACACTGTCTCCCTTTCTTTTCCTTCCCTCCTTTGTTTTTTCTTAATCATTAGTTGATTAATCCTTCTTGTCTGGTTCTCGCGCTTCAAGTCTTCGCTTAATTGGACCCTTTGAACTGGTCACGTGACTCTCAGTCTGTCGTTTCGATGAAGTTTAAATTTCACGCTTCCACCTCCGCCTTCTTTTCGTGGCGGGAAATGCGGAAAGCATTTTTTTTCCTATTTCAGGTTTATTACTGTATTGCATTTGGTTTAGTTTTAATTTCACGATGTATGTAAATGTCTATTTTTGTATTCGTTATATTGTCGTAAATGTAACTTTGCTGTAATCAGGCCTCGTGTCTTCCACAATGTCTAAGATAATTGGCAAATGTCGTCTTTGTCCCCCGAGTCCCAAGTCCTTTCCCTCTCTTATCTGCGACGAAACGTCTTCTCCGTCCATTATCCTCTTCACCGACGCCTCCATACCAGGAGGCGTCGGTGACTCTATCGTTTTACGTTGCAGTTCCTCGTCGCTTGGCCATTTCTCGCTCGTCTTTGGCACCGCGAAATGACACTAAAATGCCACGTCCTGTTGCGCCTTCTTTCCTCTCTCCCTTCGTCGCTTTCGTCCCAACGCCAATTCGTCCCCTTCGTCTGCTAACTCCCTCGTTGTGAGAATTAATTTTCTCTCCTCTCTGTCGCTGCAGGTCATGGTGAGGATGGGATAATTCTCCGTATATATATTCGCGTCTTTGTTATCTCCTCTCGTTCGCATCCTCGCATCCAGTTCTTTTCTCCTTTAAATCTTGAGTCTTTCCTCGTCTATAGTTGGTTCTCTCATTTCTCTGGCATGATGTTATGGCACTAAGACGGCACTCAGTTCCTATGTTATAGTCTGTCTGTCTCTCGCTCGCTCTCGTTCTTGCTCTCTCTCGCGCTCTCGCCATCTCCCTCTCCTCCCCCCTCTCTCTCAATCACTTTTTCTTTTCTCTCCATCAATGCCCTCCGTTTCTCCATCACTCCCCCCTTTTCTCCCCACCAGTGCCCTTCCTCTCCCCACCACTCCCCTCTCCTCCGCGCCAGTGCCCCGCTCCCTCCCCCGTGGCCCTGCAGGATGGCACTCTCCGTCCCCATGCCTTCCTCATCCCTCGATAATTAGCCTCCATCTCCTTGGCAACTTCCTAATTACACCGAACTCTCCCTCAGACCGCAGGGTGGAGATGGAATGGGAATAGGATGTTGATAACGATAATTCAAGTTCGTTCCCATGATCTCACTCCGTCTCGCTGTTGCTGGGTTTCCCTCTTCTCGGTTTTTATAAATTTTTTGCTTCTATGCGTTTATTTTTTCTTCTTCTTTATTTTGATATTCTTTGAAGTGTCGTTTATTTTTTTATTTTTTTTTATTGTTTATGGGATTGTCCTGAGAGAATTCAAAACAAACAGACGGCAAAGGACTGGGCTTCTTTGATGGGCGGCCGGCTTTCTGACAACCCTTGCGGCGCATCGAGCAAACGCGGAATCAAGGCGCTTTTGCTTTCTTATAACCTTCGTAACGACGCTTAGCTTTTGGTTGCCGATGCGCGCGTGCGCGTGTCTGTGCTCTTGTGCGTCTTCTTAAGAATCAGTTATTTTATATATATGTATACACACACACACATTTATATATATGTATACACACACACACACACACACACACACACACACACACACACACACACACACACACACACACACACACACACACACACACACACACACACACACACACACACACACACACACGCACACACGCATACACGCATACACGCACACGCACACGCACACGCGCACACACACACATATGTGTATATATAGCTGTGTGTATATATGTATATATGTCCAATCATTAATTTTCAAATGCAAAATGAATGTATGATCTTGCTGCCAATTTGACATAATCAGCTCTAACGTAATTGATCAAGATGTTACTTCCGTTTCGTCGCCGGTTTTGGGTTTAATGGAACTCAGAGGAAATCCAATTTTGACTTTTTTTGGCCGTTAAGTGATGCCTGGCATAACTTAACGGTCATAAGGCTTGGGGGATGTCTTTAATTTAATCCTGCTGAGTGCGCAAAACAGTTTTAACGATTCTATAATTCTATAATCATATAAAAACATGTGGTATATCACATTTCAATTCATATGGATTCAACATCTATGTTAATTAATTTATCAAGTATTACAACCTTCTATTTCCTGATAAAACAGAAATGTTGATACCTGGGACTTAACATACCTACGTGCGAGAGGAAAGCAAAGACCCGACTGACAAGGATGTGGTGATAAAACAGCTTACTACCCCCCCCCCCCCCCCATTAAAATTGTGGACATCTTAACAAACAAACCGTTTATACATAATATACTCTATTACTTCTAACACTAACTTTTGCTATACTTATATGCCTTCAGGATAAGAATACATAAATAACATTTCGGTAGGTTTGGAAATTCCACAGGGTCCACACATCTTTACAATTATAAAGAATGAACATTTTAAAGTATCGAATCAATGTCCATCTCGATCTCATGTGTGTGTGTATATATACATACATATATATACACTCACACATATATAAATGAACTTCAGTTTGTCTCTTATATATATGCATATATTCTCTCTTTATTCCCTGATTGCCATCCCTCCTTTTCCTCTTCCTCTCTTCGTTCTTCCTTCTCCTCCTTTTTCTCTTTTCTACCTCTCTCTCCTTCCAAAATGTCGAAAATGCCTCAGTCCTGCTCTAGAATAATCGTACCATAGGCCTACAGACTGAGATGAAATGTTCCTTTAACCACGAATAAAAAGTGAAATTAAAAGAGTCCTTCCTTTGAGGTTAGGATAAGGTAGCTTAGTAAATAAATAAATCAATAAATGCTTGTTTGAAACTAATGTAGTCTGGACACGCTCATTACAGATGATGGCTTATTAAGATTAAGACACTAAAGCCTTTTGAATTACCGTATTAAAAACAGTGTAGTTCCGCCTGTTGTAGAGGAATTCCCTTGTAATAAAAACTTTTCCATTGGGTTAAATGATGGTCTGAGTACCTAATCTAACCAACCATCCATCCATTTATTCTTCCAATTTATTTCAAACAAGACTTCGAAATTGCTTACTTTATAATACGTTATTGCGTTACTCAACCGATATCTGTGTCTGCGTTATATATCGTCCTAGTTGGGTAATTCTCGGGGCTTCATTTCGTTAAAATCTCCGAAGCCATTTGAAAGATACATGCTAGCTCTCTCGACACGCGATATTGCTCCAGTTTTGAAAAATAGTCAGATCACCAATTTGATCTGGTAAACCTGTTAATTCCTAAAAACGTCCAAACGTATCGGTTCCTGGTGCCTAGTATGCAAATAGGCGCTCTCTGTCAGTCTCTCTGTTCTGTTTGTATTTCTTTCAGTGTCTCTTGTCTGCCTGTTATACATATATATGTATATATATACATATTTATATATTAATGTTTTTTTTAGCTTGTATAAACTATGAATAAAAATATATATGCTCTATTTACCGAAACGCTACATGTCACATTTTAACCATTAGCCAATGAAAATGAGTCTTTCATGTTGGTATTACTTTCTGATTTTTTTTCTCGAAACTTGAGCCAAAAATCGTAGCAAATGTTTTGAATACAGGACAGTGACAAAGGGCCTTCGCATTTAATCAGCAACGTCGGTACATTGCTGGAGGTTTTGCTCTAAGGTGAAGGAATTTTTGTTCGGGAATCGACGGGCCAGGGGTGGAAGTCAAGACGAAGCCCTCCCTGTGTTCACTTGAGCTTTTCTGTGCGGTGCCCTTCGCCCTGGCCCAAACCGCAAAGAGTGGACGGTTTCGCGGCGTAATGCATCAATCAGCTGATTATTGTAAACAAACTGCCCCTGCCATTGAAACTTGTCGCAAGAGAGATGAATTGCTTTCCTGATTGTGACTGTAATCAGGGCTCGAAACCGATGTACACGACCTCTATATCACACAAACACTGATGACTAACAAAGATAGAAAGGTAAAAATAAATATATATTGCAGTTCAGACAGATATGCTTTTGAGGCTCTAAATTGGCGGCCATTTTGGTTGTTTACAAACGGCTGCCAGGCGAAGCGAACTACCTCCAGCCTGTTGGTGAGGCAGAAGTATCACAGGGGGAGGATGCTTCGTCAGGTATGGGTCTTTGGTGGGATAGAGCGTCAGTCCTGAGGAACAGGACAGAAGCCTCCACTACATTAACACCACTCAACCAGCGATACATCCGGGAGGGAAGTATCATTTATAATAGTATGGGGCGCATAGAGGACGCTACAGGATCTTGGATATTCACACTTTGAGATTAACCATAGCCTCCGAGCTGGTACAGTGGTAACGTGTTCGGGCCCCGCCCAGGCGCGAGAAGTTGCAATTGTCGCCTGGAGGTTACTGCTGTGGCTGGACACCACGGCGGGTAAGGAATAAGCTCAGCCGAGTCAGCACCAGCTGACACACGTTAGCGAGTCGGCATTAGTCGACACAGGCCGGGCTCCCCTCATGGGCATAGACCGGGCGAGGCACAGCTTTGCATATCTGACTTATCCTAATCCTTAGCTCAATCTCACTCGACCCGACGTCCCGATGAAACTCCAATCCGGGAATTACTCGTTAAGCACACACATTCTTGAAATGTTTATTATTATTGTTGTTGTTGTTGTTGTTGTTGTTATTGTCAATATGATACCACTCATAAATTCTCTTTTTTATTAATATATTCATAAATTCTCGATCATTTCACACGCGATACAGTGTACGAACTCATTCCCATTCCTATCATTAAATTATATTGCCACTGGACAGAGAGGTTTCATAATTACTCTGTGTAGGTTAGGGGAAGGAAAATGATAATAGATATTAAGGAAAAGTAATTCAGCTATATATCCAATAAGTATTCCTGTTTTTATACAAAAAATATGTTTTTATAATAAACGATAAAATCAAAGAGATACTTACGAAAATTACTTAACTATATAGCCTATGCTACATAAAGAGTGAGGAAGGGAGAGAGATTTGATTTGATAAAAAAAAAAAAAAGACATCTATTTACAGAGCAGTGTACATGCCCTGCAAAAAGCTATCTAAACTGGCTATACCTCTATCTATGTAGAAGGCTGCCAATCAGACACTGGCTGTATATGCCTGAAGGGCTGTGTCATTGTGCTTACATTATATCATCTAGTTGATAAAAGAAAAAAAAAGTGTTGTTTGATCGATAGGGTACAGTTTTCGAGCAACAAAGTAAGTAATGTGTAAGTTTATGCGACTTAAGCGTCTTGCACATTTTGCAGTGATGATATGAGATTGGCATTGCCTCCAAAACGGCTTCCTGTACATAACTGATATGTTGTATGTCTGTATGTCTATTCTATCTCTCTCTATATATATATGTGTGTGTGTGTGTGTGTGTGTGTGTGTGCGCGCGCGCGCGCGCGTGTGTGTGTGTGTGTGTGTTTTCATGTGATTGCATTTGTTTAGTTATGACCACGTTTATAGGCTTACATGCTTTTATGAATTACATACGTCTTTTAAAATATGTTTTTATTATTATGACGATAACAGTGATGCCTCTCCTATTTGATATCTAGACTTTTATCTAAAATTCAAAATGCTTTTCATTATTAGTCATCAGTTGTGGTAATTCCTCTAAGAATTTAAAGTTAATCTTTGACAGTAGACTATACAAATTATTACTTGTCCTCTATCCTCACTGTTATTTCTACGACTGCTATTACCACAATTCATACATATTTCTCGTGTGTGTATATATATATATAATGTGTATGTGTGTGTATATATATATATAATGTGTATGTGTGTGTATATATATATATAATGTGTATGTGTGTGTATATATATACATATATATATATATATATATATATATATATATATACGGATGTGTTTAATTAGTATACAGATATATACGTTTCGATAAATTTACACTTAAGAGAAAGAAAAGAGAAAAATAAAGTTACTCCACTATCTGTGGCATTTACTTAAGATTTGATTAATCTTAGGATGAGTTATTGTAAATTATATAATTTTTCTTAGAAATTATCATAACTTTAAAGTTTATTATTCTCATGTAGCTATCGTATAGCACATAGGTAAAAAGGACTGATGACTCACATATTTTTATATTATAATTTAGCAGATAAATGTGATGAAATTGATAGTTGTCCGAAGAAGATAAGACTAATAATAAAAAAAAAAATGTAGACTAAAGGTCTTATATTACAAATTAAATCGAAAATACTGCAAAACAGCTACCGAGTCGGCCAGCCAGAACCAGCAATTGAAGAACTACGGTTACAATCAAGTGGCCTGTTGCTGCCTTTCTGCATAGCTGCCGACCTGAGTGACCTCTGACCACGAGTGGGGGACGTTATCTCCTTAGAGAACACTCGTGAACCACCAAACACGAGCAGGTGTCACTGAACACCTGTTAACTTTTCCCTAAGTCAAAGAAGATTTACTCTGGTCTCGATTCTGGATCCTTCAACGTGCGAGTCAGAGACGATACCGATGCTGCCAACAAGATCTAAGAAAATATTTCAGAAATTGGGGATTTTATACTTCCAACTCCGTTTCAGACACGACGCAGTTCAAAATAGTTTGTAAATCAGGTGGCTCTTTATTGTATATTAGAAAGGAAACGAAAATGTCCTTTTATTCAAAGAAAACATATTTAACATGGAGAAAAAGAAAAAAATATCAAACAAGCGTTACTCTTTAAAGTATATGTACTTTCATTTATATTTTTTGTCATGTTTCTTTTTTGATATTCGTTTATCATTTTTCTTATGCTATTATCTCCATTATAAACATGATAGTCATGTTATATAACCTTTATTTATAACCATACACAATGTTTAATCAACCTAGCATATTTTGTAATGGCCAGGAAGAGAGAAAAATCTCATTATCCGGGATTTTCTTTCATGTGCATCATTGCTTGAATTAGTTGTCAGCCGATGTATATAAAAAAAAAATCCTTTTAAATACGAACCGAATTATAAAATCTAAATAATCTATCAACTCTAACACAAGTGTTACTCTCGCCACAAAATATATTTGAAAAGACGTAGAAAACAACAAATATTTTCCAAAGATAAGAGAAACGAGAAGACAACGAATTAGGAAAGAAAATGTAAAAGCAAATATTCTATCAAGAGAAATCCCAAATACTAAGAAAATGGTAAAGTCTAGTGCGGCCTACGAAATGACCAGTTGGGGCCCGGGCACTTGTAAATACATCGGCGTCAACATTCTTAAATAATAATAATATTAGTAATAATTCGAATTATAATAATAATAATAACGTATCAGATACAGTATAATAACTGTGTACATATGGACAAAAATAATGGATGACAAGCGTGTTGGGAATCTTCAGTTTTATTTATACAAATTAATAGCAACTATTGTTCTAACCATCACTCAAATTGGAGCCAAAATTAATATATAACATTACTGATGACCCAATAACAAAAAAATTATGGTTTTATATAAATAAAATGTCTAGGTATCAAGAACGCTGCTAAATTCTAGTATGTAAGTCATGATGACAAACAATTACTAATAATTGCAACATTCACATTCACAATAGCAGAAGAAATGGTTTATTTGACAGATTTTACTGACAGAATAATTATGGTGATTGCAAAAATTCACAGAACGGAAAATGCAAACGAGCATGAAAATAAAAATTATGAACCTTTCGGTAATTTAGATAATATACTAACTTTACTCAAGTATGTATAGACAATAGAGACACAATGCAATCGAAAAGACTTATGAACAGCAAACAAGAAATAGAGAGATGTGGAATTATCATGAACTTTGGTTTTCAGATAAGTACTGCATATTGGCTTCATAATTGCAAGTCGTCGGTAACAATGGATGGAAATGTTGCATTCAATGGAAAGTTTATATTGTGTTTTTTATTCTTATCTCTTACTGTGTAATTTTGCGTGTATAAATTCCAACACAGCATGCCTTTTCATTGTTACGTAAATTAACTTTATTTGTATATCTATTTAGAAATTATTACAGACCAGGTTAGACTTGTAACATTGTCAAAAAAGTATTCTTTTCAACAAAACAGCTATCGAGTCGGCCAACCAGAACCAGCAATTGAATAATCAAGTGATTCTAATCAAGTGGCCTGTTGCTGCCTTTCTGCATAGCTGCCGACCTGAGTGACCTCTGACCTCGAGAGGAGGACGTTATCTCCTTAGAGAACACTCGTGAACCACCAAACACGAGCAGGTGTCACTGAACACCTGTTAACTTTTCCCTAAGTCAAAGAAGATTTACTCTGGTCTCGATTCTGGATCCTTCAACGTGCGAGTCAGAGACGATACCGATGCTGCCACCAAGATCTAAGAAAATATTTCAGAAATTGGGGATTTTATACTTCCAACTCCGTTTCAGACACGACGCAGCTCATTATAGTATGTAAATTAGGTAGTTCTCTATTGCACATTTATTTATCATTGCAATGATAACTTATGGGTCATTATTCAAAGAAAGCGTATATGTAACACAGATAAACAAAACAAATCAAACAAGCGTTACGTTTTTCGTAGTAATTGTCATTTTATTTTCATCTTATCGTCTGTTACTTTTTTGTTATTCGTTTGTTATTATTTTTATTCTATTGTTATTCCTTGATTTTGGGAAAGGGTATTTTTGGTTGCTGATCTTATGATTATAATAACGTTATTCGAACACCAATGAAAATGAAAGAGACAACAAAGTTACAAAGAAGTAAATAAAGTTTTGCTGAGAAATGGTTAAGAAATGTTATAAACATCATGATAATCATCTAACTAATTGATGCTATACATTTGGTATCTGCACACTTAATTTAACTTAATAAACATGCATTACGTAGAGTGCAGGAGGAATTGCACACAGATTTCGTCTCCACATGTCAATTCAATACTGGAGACATACAGGGCTGGGCGGATCGCACCTTCCTCAGGCTTCGTGATCTGAACTCTACGTTATTTATAATCACGATAGTCATGTTATATCACTTTTATTTCTGACATTGGAAATAGCTCTTTATCCTAATAGCTAAGAAATAAAAATTCACATCTAAAATCACATCTTTCATGTGCATTATTGTTTGAATTAATCTTCAGTAGTATATGTATAAATTCATTTTTAAAGATATAAATCTAATTATATTAACTTTATTTAAAGTGTTATCCTTGCCACAAAGGATATCTGAAAAGATTTAAGAAAAGTTAGAGAAAGGAAAAGAAAAACGAACGAGGAAAGATATTGTAAAAGCAAGTATTCTACTAAACATTCTACTTTTATCTATTATATTTTATTCTACTTTTCTCCTTCTCCCTTCTACTCCAATTCAATTACTTTCGTTGCTTGTACACTTCATTTACACCCGTATGTGTTCCCTCCTCCCCCTCTCCCTATCCCGCCCTCTGTTCTTCACCTCTCTCTCTGTCTCTCTCTCTCTCTCTCTCTCTCTCTCTCTCTGTCAGTCTTTATCTTACAGATATCCTTCTTTCATAACATTCTCCAGTAATTTCTGACTTTTTACTTAATCTTTTCTCCCTCTATCTTCTTAATATCTTTCAGTTATTTGAAATAGCCGCAGGAAGCATGGCGATGGTTCATAATCGTAATTAATTTGTAAAAGGCAGTTTTATCATAGCAATCATTTGTAAATCTTAGGAACTTTTGTTTGTTGTTACTGCCAATAGGAAAAATAAAATGACACAATCATGTTAAGGTAAACAAAAGGGAAATACAAAATATCAGCATAGTTTTGATTCCCGGCACGATAATGATAGAGCTAAAGTTATAATAATAATAATAGTAATAATAATAACAATGATAATAATAATAATAATAATAATAATAATAATAATAATTAGATATTAAATAGTAAGTCGTCAGTAACAATGAATATACTGCATCGCACATTTTCTAAAATATAATTTGCTAGTAATTCATAGTAATTAATAAATATTGAAATAAACATTATTAATATGAATGAATCGATAACCAAACTGAGACGAGGCAGACAGGCAGAGAGGGGAAAGAGAGAGAGAGAGGGGGGGGTGGGGGGAGACAAGCAGAGAAAACAGAGGGAGAGAGCAAGGGCGTCATGGGGGGGGAATGACGGGACAGAGAGAGAGCAGGTGCATATATATATGTATATATATTTTTTTTTTTTTTTTTTTTTTTTTTTGGGGGGGGGGCGGGCTCTGATCATAGCTGAAAAATGCTTCTTGAATGGTAATTTTTCAAAAACAATTTTCGGAGAGCTGGTAGCTGAAATGATGCCCCTGAGAGAGAGGGGAGGGTGGAGGGAGGGAGGGAGGGAGGGAGGAAGAGATAGAGAGAGGGAACAAGAAAGAGAGAGAGAAAACAAGAGAGACAGGGAGAGAGAGAGAGAGAGAGAGAGAGAGTGAACAAGAGAAAGAGAGAGAGAGACAGACTCTGGACTAGTCGAGCGGCCCTTGCTGATACTTGAGTGTACTGTGTGGAATGAGGTGTTCGATAGTTTTTCCCTAACTCGCCATATACCTGGCAGTGCATTCACCAGCCAGTCAGCATCTATGAAGATTAATGACGTCATCAGTCTAAGTCCAACGCGTTAAGGTTTGTACAAAATCTGCCTATTATATATATGTATATATAAATATATATATATATATATATACACAAAAGGACCACATCGACTTGAAGAAAATCTAAGATCATAGTTTAGAAGGTAATGAAAAAACTACAGTAATTTACGTTAAAACTAATATAAAAAACCTCCGACGATTAGGTGCTGTCTATTTCCTCACCGCCACCTACTTTGGAAGAATTTAGTGTTATGTACACTTTTTTTTTTTTTTTCATTTTTTTTTTTTTTTTTTTTTTTTTTTGTGGTAGACATGTAAGGTGCACGATCAATTTTAAATTTGTCCATGGTGGAATGGATCGACCCTGTGGTATTTTACTAACTGGGACATTGAGCTTTGTAATGTTCATGGAGATTTTGTGCATCAGAGGGCGTGCGTTTGTGTGATTAGTCACGTCTGCTTGCGTGATTTTCTGTTGCAGTTGTTTTTGGAATATCGTGGAAATAAATATAATTCTATCAGAAATGAAAGGTAAGTTTAGTTCTGATCTCATGTTCACTATCATTGCTGTTCTCGGGGCGCCGAGGATAATCCTCATGGCTTTATTTTGCACTACCTCCAATTTTTTAGTTTAGTCCTTTATTTACCACCCTGGCTAACTGCACAGGCGTGGGCAAGCTGTGGTACATTTAATGCATGGTCATAACATTATATAGTGTTACATTTGAATTTTAGCCTATAACATTGCTATGAGTACTTATATCAGTTTAAGGAAAGGAACAATTGCACAGTCCTTTATCCACTCATCTGCCACGCCGGCATATAGCTTGGGCGTGGGAAAGCATTAATACATTTTATATTCGGTTATGTGATACTACATTCCAAATTTAGGATACAACATAAGTATATCTTCTAGGGCATCAGATGATATGAAGTAGTTACATAGTTCTCCGTACCTCATGCTAGGTGGCCTGAAAGGCTGTATCACATGGCACTCTGAGATATAATGTACAAGTGTTCGCTTATATTCTTCATTACACAGTTTACACTTAGTTTCTTCGACATTACAAACTGTACTGACCTGCCAATACAATCTATACCCAAGCCTGATTCTTGCAGTCACAACATCACACTGTCTTGTTCTTGTTTTATATAAACCATAGATGAAGGAATCTTGCCTAAACCGGTCATAGTGCTTTATGCTACAGCTTTCAGGGCGCTGAGAATTAATCAACTCAGTCAAGTCCTCTCTGAAGGAGGCTTTAATGATGTAGAAAATCCTAGAAAGAGGTATCCCAAGGTCTATGTCCACACTTTGTTTGTCACATGCTGACTTTGCTAGGCGATCAGCATGATCATGCCTAGGGATTCCAACATGCGATGGAATCCACACAAAACGTATATTATGGCCTCGTTCTTTTGCACGATACACGTTTATCCTGATGTCATTTGCAATATTTCCCGCACCTTTGTCTAGAGTGTTCAGAGCCTGGAGAGCACTCTGTGAATCGCAGAAAATGACCCCTGAGCCTTGTTTCAATAGAAATTCGGTGGCCATGAGTATTCCTGCCAACTCGGTTTGCATAGTGCTAGCCCAGTCATGAACCCTCCTACAATCCTGGTGCTGCAAAATATTGTTTTTATATACAACAAAAGCGCATCCTGCTCTGCACCCAGACTGCAAGGATCCGTCAGTGTAGCATTCATATACATTGGAAAGAGTGTCTAGATGCTCATTTATACTTGCAAGTGCATACTGTTTAAGTATAGCAGGGGGGGCACTGTCTTTTTTGGGGGCAGTCGTATAATATACACTTAGGTCCGACATTTTCCACGGTGGTACAGAACGTCCATGTAGGGTCTTAGTTATGGGAATGTTCAGCTGAGCTAAGTGTTTACACGTCACTTGTAACCATGAATTTGAGTATGAATCGGTGTTGTTATTCAAAGTTAGCTCTTCTATTCTGTGTTTTAGTTGTCTTTGGAACTCTGTACAATAGAGGGGTTCTCTAATTGATTTGACACTAAATGTGGTATTTATGTATAATATTCTTTCATAAATAGAAGGCAAATTAAGTTCTGTTCTCATATTCACAATCCTTGTTGTTCTAGGGGCACCAAGAATGATCCTCATGGCTTCATTTTGGACACTTTCTAGACTAGTCAACTCTGATTCCTTGAACGATACTAGGTGCAACGCATGGTAATCTATGACCGACCTTATGTATGACAAGTAAAAGATTCTCGCAATATTGACATTAATACCATGGTCTTTGCCGACAAGCTATTTATTTCTGATAGCACGTCCGTAGAGTTTCATTAGCCGATTTCAAGCGTTTTTTATTCCACGCATTTTGTTCTATTCTTTTTTCTGTCGGTTTCTCCTTAATATACTTCATGCCCTCCCCTGCTATCGGGACTTGTCACATCGAGATTGTTAGCTGTGATTGTGACGGAAATGATCATAAGAGTCGTTCTCATGAGAATAAATCTGATGATATAAATATTGTCCAGGAAGGTCCTAGTGTCATAATCGAAAAAATATTAGTTCGACAAGTTAAAACAATGAGAATCACTAAACATACTTCCTTTCTTGTTAACTATTTGATATACTGTAGTCCCTCCTTCATTATGACATACTTTATTTTACGTATGTAACAGAAAATGAAGAAAATTGACATTGGGAGGATAAACTTAACTAAACAGTTAGTACCCACAACAAGCAACAAGACCACAGTTACTATATAATCTTTGGCCGTATTGCCATCGTAAGTGATTACTTCACTTCCACACACGCACAGACGAGCAATTATGATACAGTATATAATATGTAGTTAAACGTATAATGTACTAAGTACGTGGACACACTTCCAACTCCTTGCATCCACTTCGATAGTATTAAAGCTTTAGCAGTTTCCGGACAACTGCAGCAAACAGTAACGTGTTTGGACTCCTTTAGATTTAGAAATTGCATCATGG
>NC_061820.1:44787585-44810085 GCF_019202785.1 Penaeus chinensis | reverse complement strand
GGGGGTCTCATATCTATCTTCAGAAATAAACCAGCAAGCTAAGACCCCTTTCATTGACCCGCCCAAGATCATCTCACATGTCGGTCATATTCTGGAGGCTTGCGGTGGTTACTTGCTTATATTCTGATGGCAGCGGTTATTAAGAACCGACGCTAATTCACCTACCCACGCCCGACGCCTGTTGTCGATCCACGCTATCTGCCGACAAACTACTACTGTCGAAGTGCCTCCCCGCCTCTTTTAACGCCCAGCCATCGCTAACAAGTCCTCTTCGGTAGCGCCTACCTGCACCATGTCTACCCTGCTACTTCGGGCTGCCCACTCACGCCTGTGCTACCCTCCTCACGAAGTCTTTGACGTTATGTTCCCAAACTCTACACCGCAATCCTCACCTACTTCGCCAAGTATTCGCGAACCCTCGTCAGCACAGCCATGAAGTCGCAGTTCTACCTACCACCACCAATTCTTCCTCGTTACTATTAAAGTTAAGTGTACCTAGTGTCATATTAATAATTTCCCTCCCTATAACCACCCACACCTTGCATACAAGTTGTCTTCTTTCAAATTCAACGAACACACACTACTAACTCTATACTACATATACTTCTCGCTGTCAACTTTTTTTTTCAACACAACAAAAGTCACACTCTGAGATCAGACCTAAGTGACACACACCCTCACCTCACATCTCATTCCCCTGCCCAAAGCATTTTTTCATTGCCAAGATATTTTTCTGCTGTTTTTTTTTTTTTTATCTAATGTTTTATTATTGTTGTCCTCACATTGCAGTTCTTTATATTTTATTTTCTCTCAGAACCAATAACTATGTACTGATATGTTCGGTTTCCCCCTTTGTTATTTATAGTTACTAATGCGATTTTCGGTGTAATCTTTTCACCTGCAATCTGGACCCTACTAGTAAATACTTCGTTACTACTTCCTCTATGCATGAGTATATCATTTGTCTTTCACAACACCAGCATTTTGTTTTGTTTTGTTTTTATGTTTTTTTATACTTCCCACGGGAATCGTTCGGTTTTCCCTACAGTTTTAGGATACCTGTTGATTAACTGTCCTTAACCCCAAACCCACCAACCTGCCACCTCTACATGGTATTCACTTTAGGACTATGAATTTTACCAAGTGCCATCCCTGTGACTTCTACCCCAAATCGCTTTCATTACGTCTTGTGTCTCGCTACGTAGTGTTGACACATTCGCTGAGAAACGCCGGTGAAAAATGTTTCATTTTGAGTGCTGCGTCGATTTCGGGTCATTTTTAAAGCCATAAAGTGGATATACAGAACAATTAGACATTTGTATCTATCTCAGCCTGATATTTGAGCCCAAGGAATTCTGACTATAGACGGCAGCGAAGAAAAGTTCGGTGTTTCGCTTTATTATTTTACTCTGGGGGTCCATTGGGCAGAGCCCCCTGGCTAGGGAATATATATAAGTATAAATCCCACAGGGTCAAGGTTAGGTTGGTATATTGGTTAGGACGCATTGTACGATTACCGCGGGTTTTCTGGATTGTAAAATCCTGTATATTTTTTACCGGACGATGGGTTTTCCGAAAGTTGGCGCGTCGGTCCGTAGACACAGATGACGGGGGCGTCCGTAGAGTTTCGTCAGTTGATTTTTTTTTTTCTTATTTTTTTGCTTGTTTAATCGGGTGCTATTTTATTTTGCGTTCGTCGGACAAGGTTTATTGTTTTCGTGTCACAAGGTTTAGGTGGGGCTTTCGAAAAGGCGACTTTTTAAACTTTCATAAATCACTTTCTTCGATTCCTGCAGGTTCCTTTTGGTATTCAATGTCATCCATCCCCCCCCCCCCCCCATTCAACTCCCGGTTCCCCACGCATCCCCCAAGATCGTTGGGTAGAGGATTTTGGGAGGGTCGCTCTCGGTAACAACTACCGTGTTCATGTATATACAGATATTTTTCTAATTCAGAAACTTGTGTGTTTTGCAGTAACTAAAAGGTCCTAATAAGACCACAAGACTAGACAAGTATACCTTCTGCAGTGCCACAGGGACAGTGACATTAAACCCAAGACAGAAACCGTTGAAGCTATTCGGAAGTCCTTCAATGCGCTTCCTTGAAATGGTTGGATTTTATTGACAGTACTGCCCAAATCTCGCCAGGTCGCTGCTCCAATGACGCATCTCACCACCCATAAAGTGTTTTTTCCTGGATTGCAGGATGCCAGTGTCAGCAGCAGTTCTTTCCAGCAACTCTTTGTTGGCAGTTCAAAGTTTCCAGCCCTTCCTCCTGCGCACACATCAGTGACAGAGCTACTGGTGCCGTCCTACTTCAGGGTGATAACCTAGGTGTTCTACATCTAGTAGCTTGTTAAACAGCTAACATATAACACCATAGAGAAGGGACTGCTCAAATCATAATTGCAGCCAAGAAGTTCAACTGTTATTTATAATGGTACTTAATCTGACTTAATCTAATTCAGATCTGACCACACTTCATTGACCTTCCCGGAAAAGAACAAATATTCTAATCAGACTGTTGTCCCTGTAACCTTATCTCCAAGGGAAACATATAAAGTTTTAGAACTCACTTTGATGATTTGACTTCTGGGGGTGTTATTACAATCTCTCGAAATCCCCCCGTCCCATGCCCATTGTTGCCGTGGGGGGAGGGAGGGGGCTTAGGAGACGGAGACTTGGGACCCAGAGCTCGGGATCACCTCAGCTTTGGATCTCGGCTAATTCTGCTACTATACCATAGTGTTGTATGACCTTGATGTCTAGCACATTTATTTGTTTTAACTATTAACCATTTTTCCCCTTTCCCCCTTTTTGTTTCCTTCTCTTCTCTAACCCATTGAACTATCCATTTCCTAAGGTGTGAGAGCCGTGTTGTAAGGCTGAAAGGCTGACTGTGCCAGTCATGAACGACCTGGGGGCTATGATCACGGTATTACCGTGTAGTTGTTTAGCCCTTGTTTCTCAAGAGAATCCTGGACTATTTCTCTCCCCAACATATTCTAGGCTTACAATGGTCTGTACTGACGACTTTGTAACATTAATAGGCCATTAAGGCTTACCCTTTATCAAATATCCCCACTGATTTCAATTCTCCCAGGCTCTCCCTTGACAGCAATTCTGAACTCTGCTACTCCTACCCCCTTCTCAGTACCTTCTATCATAACAGCCCAGTTCAAATCATCCATCCAGGTCAATACTCAATCTGCAGGAAGCATTCCTCCTTTCACAACATCCACTACTTCTCTTGCACCCTCACAACTTTTTTCATCAACGACCCCATCTCCCCCTTGTTACTATACTGCGACCATTTTCTCAACACTGCTCCCTCTTCCACACATCCCAATCCTTCTACTACCCCCTACAAATATCTTAAATGGGATTGATTTCTTTTGTAATCCCCCCACAGCCGCTTACTCTGGCAACACTCCTCTTCCAGTAATGCCTCCAAAAACTATGTATAGTTTCCTTCCAAAGCTGCCCCAATCACTCCCGCTTTTCACAGTTACGTCGGAATCCCAAGCTAGAGCATTGTCAACCCTGACTGACATCACTGGCATACTCATTCCTGCCAACCTCATCCCTCCTTCAGTACTTGCTCTGGAACCGTCTCCATCTCCCCAACAAACTGCAGCAAGGATTGGTCAGACTGTGGAGAAGACACTTGCATGCCTCATGGACTATGATGCAGCATTAGTATAGTACTACTTCATCCCCCGTAGAAGCTGTCATAGGACCCCCACCAACATTGCCAGAATTACTTTCAGTTGACATGACCTCCCCCGTAATCTTTACATTGGCATGTCAACCTCCCTTCCCAACTAATTTAAGAAATATAGGGCTTCTGCCCTCGACTCAATTAATTTTGCAGCATTTTTTCTTCTTCCCCTTTCCTATTCCTTCTCTTCTTCATCCCCTTCTTTACTCCACACTTATCTAAATGTTAACTCATTTTTAACATTTTTGCAAAATACTTGATCACTCCTTATCTCGCCCCTTCAAATTCTCTAACACGCATTATTAATCATTATTACTCGTAGATGAACTAAGCAATAGCTGTGCTACATTGGAATATCCACGGTTTCTGTTCTCACGAACCTGACCTTCGTCATATCCTTTCTTCTAATAACCCATCAATTTTCTGTCTCCAAGACTCATTTCTTACACATCCTCTTATGCCAATTCCCAATTACCATTTTGTCTCTTCCTCACACTCCCTTTGTCTCATCTATACTTATGCATCAGAACACACTCTATTAGACCTCCCTTTCAAACCACTGTCCCTTGCAGAGTTATTCACATCTTTATCGCTGGATCACAGTTATTTCAGTCTACTTCTCCCCTTCACACGCCATATACTTTCTTAGCTTGAAACTCAAATTTCCCAACTCCAGCCACCTTTCCTCATAGTTGGTGATTTAAACTGCCACCACACTCTTTAGGATGATTCCATTACTACCTCCCGTGGTCGATCCCTAGAACACTTCTCCACAACTAATTAATTTCGCCCCATACACTTTGCCTTACACACGCAATCTTTTCATGCCTTACCCTCTCTCTATGTCCCCCTTCTCTCCCTTTAGATTTTCATTGGTCAGTTCTAGACCTCTTTCCCTATAGTGACTACTTTCCAAACCTTTCTCCTCCATATGTACCACTTCCTAATCCCTCATACCGGTGCTTTGATAGAGCTGACTGGCATACTTTCACTTCACTCTCTATTATTCCTACCCCTCCATCCCCTTATTGTCCATTTCAGATATGCTACAATGTTTCACAGTTACAGTCCTAAGAGCTGCCTATACTGTCAAACCTCAAACCTCATGACCGTTTACCTCCAGTGATTGCACCAAATCACTTCGCTTAAAATGCACAACCTGGAACAGTTATTGCTACATACGAGGCACCCCTAATCGGCTATCAGCCTTTATCCTGTCTTCGTTGTAAGATCCGGAATTATAAAGCTGGCGAAATTGTCTCCTCAATTACATCTTGTACATCTAATCAGCTTTTTGGCATTGGATCCATAATCAGGCAACCCCCCCCCCCCCCCATCCAGCCCTTTCTTTCTCCTTCCCAGTTTGGTTTCCACCATGCCCAAGGTACCCCTTGCTCATTTCAAGTTATATATATATATTATATCTGCATTTGCACGCCATGACTCTGCATTAGCCATATTCTATAAACAGTTAGCCCCCCGGACATACACGGAAACATGTGGGGGTCTTTGTAATGTCTTTCCTCTCCAAACACTTTTCAGGTCAAAATTGCCTCTTCTACATTATCCTTTCCTCAGTTCGAATCTTTCTCCATCCTTTTATCTCGCCCCCATGTAGGTCCCCAACCTCCGCTCTTCTTATATGGCGCTCCACTCCAATACCATTCTTCTGGCAAATTCCTTGGCGTTACTTTTTTTCAGAAGATTATCTTTGTGGGACCATATCTCTTAATGCCGGGTACGACTACGGCTGTTATGGTTTGCGGACTCGTCCTTCCGGGCACGCCTATAGCCGTGATGGCTCGCGCCCCACTTCATGCCGGGGTCGGCAATCCCCGTCATGGCTGTATGCCTATATGATGGTCTGTTTCTGAAGTAATTTGTATGTTTATACATGTGTATGCGGGTAATTGTGTTTGTGCAAATTCATGTATGTATAAATGTGCATAGGTGCTTTTTGTTGTATGTGTTTGTAGGCGTGTGTAACTGTATATGTGAAAATCTTTGCATGCAACTGTGTGTGTGTGTGTGTGTGTGTGTGTGTTAGTGGGTAATTGTGTGCATGGTATAAGTTTGCGTATGTCTTTCATTGTATGTGTGTTTGACGGTCGTGTGTTGGGAAATCTGTGAGTGAAATTATTTGTGTCTTTCTGTAAGGGGGTAATTGTGTGTGTGTGCGTGTGCGTGCGTGCGTGCGTGCGTGCATGTGTAAGGAGGAAATTGTGTGTGCACAAGTGTGTGTGTGTGTGTGTATGTATGAGTGTATGTAAGTCTGTGTAAGCAAGACTCGAACAGTGACGGGATGGCCGCAACGGCGGAATTCGTGTTTCTGAGGTCTTTTTATAAATCTGTTTTGTGACTCTTGACATGTCAGGGAAGGTTGCACTTTTAGTTTTCTTTTTGACGTCAGGGGACATGACGTGACCTGATGCCATCGGCAAGAAAACTCTAAAAAGTACAATCTTCCTCGACATGTCGAGAGGAACAAGAAAAAAATAAGAAAACAAGTAAGTCCTCATACAGGGATACCGCCATGATGACCGGTAATGAAGAAAGTGTACCGAAGCCTAGGATGTCAGGTACAGTGTCAAAGCCCAGGAGTTAGGTCCTGGTCCTTCCTAGTATTCAAACAGTCCTGTGGAAAGCACGACGCATCACGTCTCACGCATGCCAGGAGCCTTCCGGGAGAAGCTATGTAGCCCCGCGTTGGAGGGAGAGAAGTTGTGACCTCTCCTGCAGCAATGAAAGGCCCTCTAGACGCGAAGTGACCCGACAGATGATGCCCATCCCCATGACGCCTGTCAGGAGGCGCCTCCACCAGAAAGCCACTTCCAGGACAATGGCCCAGTTGCAGGTCAGGACCAGTGAGCTCCTGAGGATGAGTCTAGGCAAGATGGTTTGTGGAGGAAAGGGTAGGGCTGCTGTGGCGCAGGTCCTGAATGACGGTCACGAAGGAGATACGGGAATTGCTGAGTGCACCAAGCTGCACAGGAAGCGCGTGATGACGAGCAGAAGATGCACAGCAATTGTGCTATGCAAGACAGGCGAACCATGTATATTATGTTTTTTGTAATCATGTTTATGTACGTGATCGGTGTGATACCTTCTGGGAGGTACCTCTAGCACTTTGAGTTTCCTGCCTGGGGGAGGATTGTAGGTGTCTCATGAAGACTCCTGGACCTCCCTGAAGGCCACCTGGTTGACCCTTGCTTGACCTCTTGTTCAGGATTAGGAACAGATGATTGATAGCCCTCATAGACAATTGACCTCAGTAGGCCAGCGAAGGTCAGACTTACTACGGCACTAATATGGAGGCAGCAGAAGCTCCCAACTATGGATAAAAACTGGTGTTCACTTCAAGACAGGAAGCTAGAGACTGAGTGGAACCAGAGTCAATCAGAGCAACAGAGAGGTCAAGACTGGTTACATGATAAGCATAGCTTATTGCGTTCATTAAGAGTTCACCTGGGACCTTGTCTTCAGCAAAGGTTCTTTATAGAGATATTCACCAGTTTATTCTCAGAGGAGCTTTTGTAGAACATTGTAAGCAACTTGCCTCTAGTTTCTTGTATTCTGATTTGGAATCATGATGGATACATTAAGCCTGCAAACTTAAACATGTTTCTAGAGTGCAAAAACAAAGTGGGCTGAAACTTTCCACGGCTACTGCAAAATGATTTTTCAGACCTGTCAATGTAGGCAATATAGGGTTAATAAGGATAAGTCGGATATGCAAAGCTGAGCTTCGCCCGGGCTATGCCAATGAGGGGAGCCCGGCCTGTGTCGACTGATGTCGATTCGCTAACGTGTGTCAGCTGGTGCTGACTCGGCCTTTGTCCTTACCCGCCGTGGTGCCCAGCCACAGCAGTAACCTCCAGGCGACAATTGCAACTTCTCGCGCCTGGGTGGGGCGCGACGCGAACCCCCGACCCATCGGATGAGAGGCCGGCACGTTACCACTGTACTATCCCGGAGGCTTATATAGGGTTAAAGGCAAAGCATGCCGCCGCCTCTGAATCTTGCAGATTTGGGGCTCAGATCACAAAACTTCCCTCCATCTTCACATTACCTTGATCCTCTTCACTCCTGACTATGGATGGCATTATCTACTACTCTGCTTCAACCTCCCTTCTTGCTCATCTTGATACAGTCCACCACTGCGGTCTTCAATTAGCCCTTTGCACCTTCTGCTCTACTCCAGTACCTTTTTCTCTGATGCTATGCTCGCTTCCACCAACTTTACCTCAACAAACGAACTGTCCCGCGATTCCTGCTTCTTACCTTTGCTTCTCCACATTTACCTGTTCTTTTCTCCATTCCCCCTTTCTCCATCTCCGACCTCTTTCATTTTCTGTTCATTCCCTTCCTCCATGACTTATACGTTACCTCAGTATTTGCCCTTCTGTTGACCCACCAAAATCAGATATTCCCTCTTCTGCCCCTATCACCCATTTCCTTGAACATGTCTCCACTTTTCGCAGTGACCTTCCTCACTTTCAAATACCCCTCCCTCCTGAATCCAGTGTCCTAACTACACACAGCTTTTTGTCTTAAAACACATACTCTTTCTTTCTAATAAGATTCAGAATTGGTTGTTCTACCTGTCCATGTGCCATAAATTATCAGATTTTGCTGGGTGGCCTGCAATCTTTCTGGTCAAGTGTTCGCACAATTAAATTACATACTGTAAAACTATGTCTCCAGGGCAGGTCTATTTCATTGGAACAGATGTTGGGGGACGGCTGTCGCCCACTTAAGTATTGGCCACACCCGTCTAATGCACTCCTATCTGATGTCATGTCCTGATCTGCCCCTATGTTCCCTAAGTAAATGTTCTCATTCAATTCCACACATTCTGCTATCCTGTCCACACTTTGTTGCAGCCCATCACCAACCTCCCAACCTCCCAACCTATCAGACATCCTTACGGAATCCCACAATTTCTGCTTTGACAACCTGTTCTCCTTCCTCAGACATACATATCCTTCACTTGATATAGTCCCCCTTAACAAATCCTACCTTAACCCATTCACTCATCAATTTCTTCATCCATCTTTAACCTTTCCAGTATTACACGTATAGCAACTAACGTCTGACTCAACCGGCCGTCACTTTCCTTTACTATACCTTCCTATAGTGCTACATGACCTTAGATGTCTTTATTTTGCTTTTAACCAATAACCCTTTTGCTCATCTGCAGATTTTTTTTATCTATCGACTGTTTTTGAGGGGGTACGGCGTTCAACAAGGGAATGCTGTAAATACCTTACTAGGAAGTGCAGACCTCTGACTTGCGTGTCTTAAGGCCTGTCCTCATTGGCATGATCGGCGGGCACGAATAGACATGACGTTACGGGTGGATGAACTACTGGGTAAACAAGTAGTTTCCTCGTTTTCTCGCCTGTGACATCACCTTTCCTTTACTGTTGCCCGTCGCTCATGCCCGCCTTGTGTGGACATATCGTGTTATTCTCCGTGGGAGCCTTGAAAATAAAATAATCTTTATAACACCAAATTATGCCGATGAATTGGATTCCCTTTATGTCTCGACGGATTTAAATCTGTGCATAGCGACACAGGCGTCGGTTGCATAATATTTTGCACATGTATATTTCTTATCGTTAAAGTTATTATTTGAGTTGGAAAAAATAGGTTAACATTAAAGATATTAGAAGTTAACCTAACCAAGTTTCTCATTAATTGTAGTATATCCTTTTGTTGCAGAGCAACTTACAGTAGTTTATAATTTGTTAAGAGTATATTAATTTTAATGCATTCACATTCGTGTATTAATGGAGTCATGTTGATAGGGTGTCGCCAGGATGCAAAGGTGGAAACCACTTGTATACAGTGTGCCCAAGTAAAGGTCTAAGCTTTACACGTTAAAGGTTTACCTTTGGCAGAATAAGGAGATCCATTTACCGACAAAACGAGCCTTGGAAGAGAAGTCACCACCCCCTCTCCCCTTCCCTTTGTTTTCTTTGTCTCTGCTCTTACGCTTCTTCTTGCATAAATTTTCATGGTCCTCCGCTGTGGAGCATATTTGACATCGGTATTAACTTTGTTGAGCAGTCCTTTGTAATATTCTCAAATTCAAAGAATTTCTTGCATTTATTACAGTAATGTAATCCAGTAGATATAATTAGTAAAAATGCTATTGTTGGGTACGGTAACGAGGCAGTTCCTGCAGTAGCGTTCGTCGACCCCCCCCCCCCCACCACCACCGTCTTGCTCACTGCCTTGAGCTCGTGGGGGGTCTTGCCTCGGTCACTCCTCCACTGCCGTAGGCCTGGGCAAGATGTCTCTGCCGTTTTGGGGTTTGTACTTTCTTTGTTAGGGATTAGGGCGATATTGTATGTGTTAATATTATATCGCATAGGTAGGTTTGTCTAGTTTTTTTTGTATTTTCCTTTATTCTATTTTGGTGAAGGTATTAATAAAAATAAGTGATAATTAATTGACTTTATTAAGATTTGGAAAATACGTAAATTACTATAAAAAGGATTACAATAAAATAATGAAAGTACTTTATAAAGGAATGATAACACATTGGGACATGATAAAGGAATGATTGAATTAACGTATTTAATGGCTATCAGATAACGTTAATGAGTACTGATAAAGATTAAAGAATGAATGACATCAATGAATGAACACTAAGAACCTTGACAACCACTAGTAGTATTTTAACGCAAGGACAGTTGTTACGTGGTATCAGCCATTCAAGATCAGGCCGCATCATTTTGATATTTCGTCTATGATTCTGGCTACCGCATTAGGAGAATTAGGGTTCAGCGGAGCTGCTCTTCCCCCGGAATTCTCTTAGTGACATACCAGCCGTAACACATTACAATAGACTTTTGTAACCAGACAGTTACAACACTATTTATACCCCCCCCCCCCCCATACCTTGCTCTTTGTTAGCGGGGAGGGGGGGGGGGGCAGAAGACGGGTACTGAGGCCCATGGTAGGGAATCAGCCCTCGCCTCTACTAATTTTGCACGGTCTTTTCTTCTCCCTCTTTCCTGTTACTTTTATTTTTCGTCACCTTTTTCTGTCCGCTTATCCTAACCGTTAACTTATTTTTACCCTTTTCGCCACAATACTTTATCATAATGGTATGACCTTTGATTTCTGCCACAATCAGTTTTGACCATTAATCATTCTAGAGATCCACAAACATCGCTTTATTGAACAAAAAAGTTCCTTACCTGGGGGCTTTGCCAACAAGCTCCACCCTATCGTTATATGTTGAATACACTGCCTAAAGCCTTAGATGTTGATGCAGCAATAAATAAAAAATAGCTTTTAAATGATTGTAGTTTAGTATCTTAACATAGAAATAAAGTTGTGAAGTGTTGGTATAAATTTTGCATTTACTTTTTTCAAAACGAAATTCATGTGCTTCTTTGATATGACAAGTGCTATAAGGACTTCCAAAGAAAACAGCCAAACCGCTTCGAATTTTATTGACGTAACATATATTATATACAGAAAGAACAGTTAGACACCAGCAAATCTCCCTTGTTTACATAACCACAAATATAATATCAAATTCATATGAATAAATACGGAATATTTTATTCTTCATGATCTTTGACGAAAAAAAAGATATGAAGCAGTTACAGAATGTTTGAAAATGAGTCAAACATATACACAAACATCTGAATAAATGAAATTAATTATCATTATAAAAAATAATGATAATACCAAGAAAAAATACAATATATAAGGTGACTATATTTTGTTTTTTCATTACTGTTATTGCTCCTTGTAGTAAAGTGTTAATCATTATCACAAGCGATAACCATACGGCTGCTGAGAAGTTTGTATTATTTATCAATAACGAAAGCCATAATGAAGATTGCAATCACATCAAATACATCACATAAGGATCTTGAAAATTAACACGAGTCTTGACAAATAAATTGATTTCCATCAACAAAAGGTGACAAATACCAAATTTAGCTGCCTCATCAATGTCCGTCCCAAGATCTACTCTCAAGGGGGGAAATATTCCTTCATATTCTCAAATTAGTCTTAACTCTTTTACTCCATCTCTGACACTGGGCTGCTGGTGTCAAAACAATGCTCCGAACTCCTTATTTCTTCTACTTTATAATCACTCGACATAAATTTCACGGCAGCTTGGGCCTTGTCTGTCTTATCAACTGCACCTCTAACAGCCAACAAACAAACAGACTGACTGGACTGGTTTCACAAGTTAAATAATCTCTTTTTGGAACATGATTTTTGTCTGATGCACTTCTCTCCATAAAATTTACCATACATTTCAAATACACACTGGAAAAGGTACAGTTTGGGCATGACACTTACTTTCAAATTCTTTTACAACACTAGTACATCGGTGATTTTCTTTTACTTTCTCACAGAACCATTATGTGGGATAAATCTGCTTTTTCAAACACATTACTATATACATCTCATTTACTTACAACATTTATGCACTATTATCAACAAAGGCACCTAAAGCATCTATTATCTGTGCCACAGTCCATCGAAACTCATCCAGACCTGGTATAATAACAGAAATTTTATATCAAATAATATATTCTGTCTATATAATCTAAACTGTATCCTGAACAACAGGTGTAACTTGTGCTGTAAGTGGTACAGGTAATAGTTTTACATATAAGCAAACTGCAGATCAAGTGTAATCAATGAATAAGTTACCATACTTTCACTTGTAATTGTATTGATAAACGTAATTCATTCTTTTATAGCCACATATTTACTGACTAAGCACAATGCGAAATTATTCTAGATAGAAGTCAACTAATGCAGCAATGTATAGTGTATAGTCTACACATTTTATTGTATATCTTGTATTATTCATTTTCTCATGGACATACATGTTTATACACAGTAATAAGAGGAAGCTTTGCAAATGATAAATTTATCACTGCAAGCACTATCTAGCAATGCCAACATGCTCCAAACTTGACATGCTCATAATAGGTAATTAATCTTAAAATTCTAGACAACTTCAAACAGTAACTGCTGATCGAAAATGCAGAGAGTGGTAGTTTTTCAATACCTTCATTACCAAAGATACTACAATCTATTTCGTTTTGTTTTTGTACCTAAATTGAAAATATACTTTTCACTGTTGATTTTACATAATATTAATTTTTATCTATGTGTTGCCTCTCATGTTCTTATGAATGTACAATTGTATATAAAGCCACTACTAATACTATGTTGGTCTCTCATTTAAACTTTTTTTTTTCAAGAAGTGTATATATATATTTCAAGAAAAAAACAGTGCTCAGATAACTTGGTAAGAATTAGAATTTAGAGAAGTTTGAGTCAATGTTATAAAATTTCGATGGTGCTTGATACCATTCGGTAAACCACTAAGTTGAGAACTACAATAATTGCCCCAAAAGATGAACGAAGATGCAATTCGACAAAGACGGCCGCGCTGAAATGAAAATTGCTCTCCACTTTCTTCACTTCAGCATATACTGTACACTTCCACACAACATTTACCCTTCAAGAGAACTATTTATACCTAGTTATACTTGAAGCCAGTTATCATAAGCTGGCACAGTAACCATTGAATATCAAGAACCGCATTGACTAGCATTGAAGTTCATTACAATTCCATCTAACGAAGTAATAAACCTCCATAGCAAGTAATGGATTCTATTCATCACAACAAATCAACATTTTTTTTATTTACAAGGGTCTTATCTATCAAAATAATACATAACTCTGGAAGCCAGTTGTGATTAAAGGCCATAGAATTCATTGAGATACATTCAATATGCTCAAGGACACAAGTTTATTAATATTCAGGTTAGCATTTGATTGACTCTAAGGATCATTTGTGATGTTAAGCAGCAGTCATTTTCTATAAAAATACGAAGCAGCCATTGTATTTTCTCCTCGATGTTCTTGTTTTCTTGTATTTAATGTTAGTGTGAACAACCAAATTAGATAACGTTTGAATATTTGTTTTGGAAATTATGCCAACTGATTTAATGCGTCTGATGTGTACACCTCACATCTGCATACAAACTGCTAAGTTTTAAAAATCAAAAGATCATAAATTCTTCCACTTAAACTGTGATTCTACGATGAATTTACCTTTTATTCAAACCGAGTTTTGTCCCTGTAAATAACAAAAGAAATAGACAAGGAGTGAATTATCTTACAGACAGCCTTGTTTCATATGGAATTAATGCTTGAAATAAAATGAGTTTCTAAACCCCATCTTCTCCTTAAGTCCAAAGGAGGACATCGAAAGTGGAAAAACCAAATGGTAAATGCCAAATACATTTAGAATTAACAATTCATAAACTTATGTCAACCACTTTTGAAAATACAAATTAAATAGTCAGCATTTGTATGGTTTGTATAAACAAAGTAAAAATCGAATAAAGAAAATGAACTCTTCACCTTTTTTTCTCTCTAAAAGACCGAAAGTGAAAACTTCCGACAGACCGTTCAATATAAGTACTGTGCTCATGAAAAATGAATCCCCTAGCATTCATAGTAAGATGAACAATAAAACCTAATATGTAGTACGGGTATAAATACTGTATTCACAACAACCTGGACCCATACCCAGCAGTATGGTTTGAACCTTTAGCCATCAAGCCAAGGATCACACACAATAATTATAACCCAATACGCCATATATATCAATACACCCTATTAGGTCTTTGCTCATACTATAAAGTAGGTTATACATAGAGATACTGTACATGATATAGGCTTTAAGTACCAGGTTTATGCTTAGTGGTAAATCTGAAGCCATTGCTCTCATTATTCATTTACAGTTGAGACTGACACAACTAGTAATAAATTTCATATGCTAAACCAAAGATCTGGACACCAACACAATAGCAAAAATTTTCATCATAGCTTACATACTTCCAGCACTCTCTGTTGCACAGTGACACATCAAGGAGGAATGTTATCTGGCATATGGAAGGCTATATTCCAAAGAAAAGAATGCAGTCCCCTTCAGAAAAAAACAAAAATTAACCATGATCCTCTACCTGAACACCTGTACAGTAACTAGAGATTACCAATGTGAATTTCCTGCAAATGTTTCCTGGAACCAAATTTTCTCTACTTTTTATAGGTAATCATCCACTTAACCTTTATTCCAAAATCAAGTATCCCATCACTAATCATCTGCACGATATAATCATTTTTGTGTGAATTTGTATCTCTGTATTTCATTCCCCATCTCAACTTCATTTGTATGCTTGTGCATGAGCACCAACTGGCATATAGTTACCCTTTGGATGATAAACCAAGTGTCCCTTTTTAAGGCGTCTCCACATTTCTTGAAGCAAAAGGTTCTTTTCTTTCTGGAGCTTTACCAATATTGAGCTGTTTTCTGTTGCTCGACGTGACAAATATGGAAGTACTTCGTTCACAGGACCATATGGAACATATTTATACACAGAATATCCGGCTTGACCTGTGGAAGGAAATAGTCGCCTGTAAGTATGCAGCTGAACTTAACCTAAATTAATATGATTATCATATTCAGTCATTTTGCGTAATGGAACCGAGGTGATTCAAACAGCCAGACACACCCAAATCAATGCTTGAAAAAGTGAGTTGGTATTGTAATATATTTGTAGTTGTATATAGCATATATATTACAGAATTCGAAAGTGATAGTGATCTTTACTGCTATGTAAAGGTTATAATCCTACTCACCAAGAGGCAAGGAGATATGATCGCACATGCCGAGGAGCTGCCCAAAGCAAATGACGCGATCAAGCGGATGAATGCCGAACTCAGCCATTTTATTTACAGTATAGCGCACTGTGTCTTCATTGTGAGATGCCACCATGATGGCAATCTGTAAAAAAATACATAATCATTTCCTATCACATTTCTTTTAATTCATTGGCAGCTAATACATTCACTGTACTACGTAGCTTTATCAATTTTGTTTACTAAAAACCTAACTCATTATAAAATTAACTATCTACCAAGACTTTGATTTTGTCTTATTGCTTAATAACAAAAGAATGAAAGCACACACTGCACCAGGTCCAGTTAATAACACGACCTTTTCATCTTTACTGCTTTTATGGTCATGTCGGAGCATTCTTTACCTTCTACAAAAGCTCCTTCAAAACAAATTTATCCTCGTAACAACAAATCAAACCTTAAAAGGAGCAATCAAGTGCAATGATCCCGGCAGCCCACGACAAAACTGAACAAGGGATTCCAGCTTACCTTGTGAGAGTCCCCAACATTCTTATTCATTTTGATGCGTCTCAGACTCTCTTCAAGACATTGGTGGTACATATTGGTGGTTGCGTCGAAGGAAGGATTGATGGGGTCTTCATAGCCAAGCTCCTCAGCGCGGGCACGTTCCTAGAGGAAGAAAAAACAAACTGAATTAATCGACTTCATTAATAACCACTGATTACCGTCATTAAATTAAATGGAATTGACTGACTTGGTTACTAATCATTTACTAACATAATTATTTTTTTCTTAATTATTATATAGTAGTTTAAATACTTATCAACCTACAAGAGATCTGGTGTAAATACATTATGAGACCTTTTTTATGATAATCGTATATACAAACTGATGCAAAAATCTGTACGACACACACCTGCTCCATGTAGGCTCCTCGCACAAGCTTGGCTCCGAAGTAAAAGTTTTGACGATAAGCTTGCTCAAGGTCGAGGGAAAGATTATTGAAGGTTTCCTTAAGATAGCATTGGTAAGTGTTGAATACAATGGCTTTCTCTTGATTGTACTTTTTCATCATTTCTAAAGTAAGACGGGAAATGGCTGGCTGGAAATAGGTCTGCTCGGCATCCACCATCACTCGGACGTCACGCTCACGAGCATACTGGAATATGTCGAGTCATTATGAACATTTTAACAATCTATCAAGTAAAATAGTTAGAACCACAACTCCCTAATACTCTAATACATTATCAAACAAAAGCATTATAACCGAACAGGTCTTTAACACTTAAATCAAAAGTTTACCCAATTTCTCTCCTGCGATACCCACCTGGAATATGGTGTGCAGTCTGCGCATCATATTCTTGAACATCTCCTCCTCCTCCCTGGTGAGAGCCGAAATGAGGGGCTCCATCTGCCCCGAGTTGAGGTTCGGCACTCGGAACAGGTCGCCCAGGAGAATGTTGGTGTCGATGAGGCCCGACCACGAGAAGAGGTGGATTAAGCCCTTCTTGTCGTAGGTCATGTTATCCAGCCAAAACTTCACGTCCTTGTTGTCTGTCAGGATGTTCTCTTCGCGGAATCGTTTCTCGAAGACGTCTGTGTTGACATCGGAATGGATGATTGGGCCGGTCTTGCCCGTCACTTGCTGGAAGTACTGTCGTGTGCGAGCAATCACCTCTGAGAGTTGCATCTGAAATTGAGGAAATAAAGGTTACATTTACCCATAAGGAATACATATAAATGAATGATAAAATGTATGGCTCAGTAGTGATAACATGAATCATTCATAATATACCGATTCTGAATGTATAGAGTATATAAGAATACAAGAACTTGTATTAACTCTAAGGCATTAATTATTCATGTTTCATTTAGTTTCTTCTGCCTCACCAATTACGAACCCCAAGAGTCACCCACATAATTAAAACCGCCTACAAGTAAAAGCTATAAAACAAATATATCAGTAAACCCTACCATATGAAAATGCGCAGTGAACACCTACCAGAAGTGGAATACAAGACATCCATATCAATAATGTTCTGGATCCCCACTAACCGTAATTTGCTTTCAATTACATCACACTAACATTTACGGAGAGATCTGGGAAAGTCCTTAGGCCCTTCCATAGCTCGGCGACGGGAAAATGGGGAGAGCGACATAACATTACATGGAACAAAACAGGTCACAATAAGAACTAAATGAACGTCGTTTCGAATTTGTCAAAAGTTCCTCATCTGACGAACTAATCATTCGTCTTGCGAGTTCGAAACTGCATGTTCATTTTCAGTTCTTATTGTGCCTGTGATTTCTTTCATCTTTGCATGTACTATATTTGTGTCCGTGTTCCCAGTATTATTTCCTGAGGTTCATCTACCTGCAAACATGACGGGTCAGTCCATCCGCAACTTCGCCCTCACAAACGCAGAGTTTAAGAGATCCGGAACGCGAGCGAGTACACGTGCGCGTGGGACTGTTCGTGGTGAAAAGGGTGTAGGATTCAACAGACTTAAAAGCAAGCATTCAGAGTCAGCTCGGAGGCCGCATTAAAGCTGACAGACACTACTACGCCTTTCGGGCTGCCATCACCAAGCAACCAGCCTGGCATTCCTCATCACTGTCATGTCAGAGATGAAGCTAATACAGCCTTGATCGATATTCCCAAATCATGAGCGACGCCATGGATAAATCATCCAAAAATCTCTAAGATAAGAATAAATATACATAGGTTATACCAATTAGATCACGATGAAAACATAAAACGAAAGTAAAAGGGACATATAAGCCAAAGAAGCCATGTGTAAATCATCCTAAAATCTGTAAGCCAGCCTAGAATGACCGTTTTAGACTGATCATTTCACAATAAGATTACGAAGGAAACATAATCATGAAACTACAATGGATACTGCCAGACTAGGCGATCCATTTCAAGAAAACGTTATTAGCCTTCTGCCTGGCCACCTGGAGCACTTGCCTAATATTTCAAAATTAATCGCGAGTAGAAATAAAACTACTGAGTCGAGAATAATATTGAAAACCACAAAAATAAAACATATATCTGGGATTTCTCTCAAGTGAAGGCAGATAATATACCCCCATGGATATTAAATGACTCTAGGTCTCTCCCCCACGAAATTTGCGGCCTGATTAAATCCTACCATTATTATTACTTGCCTCCGTCGCTCGCTCGTTTAACATTGGTACTTAACGAAATGGATTTGGTGGCGCAATGAACCCGTTTCAGAAATGCATCGCTGATTTTAACTGGGAAGAGATGATGCCGGTTTGTGTGGCGTGCGCGGGGTAATATAAATATGCGAACGACTGGTATCAACATTTGAAATCAATATGTGGAGGCTGACATGCTGGAAATACCGACTTTTCACTTTTAAAAATAAAATCTGCAATCCATTTTGAGTTAAATATGTAATACATAATTTCTTCTCTGTGATCTTAAGAGCCAGCCGCAAAAGACAGTAAACCTTCATCGCAAATAAACAAATGAATAAAAATAAATACAAAGCCTCTGGACGTCCCCCGACTGCACACCATTCATCATATTTTGGCTCGAGACCTGGAACTGAGCAGGAGATTCAGTTTCGACTCGATCGCCGAACGCCGGCACCTTGCACATAGAGCGAAACCCGCTCGCAGAAGACGCCACTGAGAAATACCTCTTTACTGAGCTGATTATCCACAACATCCGAGATTTATGAATAGAAAAATCGAATCCATAATTCAGCGCCCAACAAAATCTTCCGCTATTTCGAAAGTAAAGGGAGGGGGAGCGAGAAAAAGGAAGAGGAGAAGAGGAAGAAAGATAAAGAAAGACAAACAGAAAATCGAAGAGACAGGAGAAGAGAAGAAGAAAAGAGGAGAACAAAGAAAACAGAAAAGAGGAAGAGAAGAACGAGAAAAGAGAAAGAAAGAAAAAAAAAAAAAAAAAAAAGGTCCTCAGTCAGCATCGCTTTGTTGACATCGATCGCCGCCGGGTCGGTCCCGCCCACGTCGACAGCGGAGGCGTGGGCGGGATAAAAGGGGGGGGGGCGTCGTGCAGCGTGGGCGTGAAACGGGATGGGGGGGGGGGGCAGAGGAGGAGGAGGGGTGGGGGGAGTGAGAGGGGAGGAGGAGGAGAACCTGAGACGAGCCGATGCTTAAAGGCGGAGTTATGAGGCGCGAGAAGCGACTGAGGAAGGAACGAGGATGTGGAGCGAATAGACATTATTGGGGGGGGGGGGGGAGATTGGGAAAGGGAGAGAGAAAGGGAAAGAAAGAGAGAGAGATTGGGAAAGGGAAAGAAAGAGAGAGAGAGTGGGAAAGGGAAAGACAGAGAGAGAGATTGGGAAAGGGAAAGACAGAGAGAGAGATTGGGAAAGGGAAAGACAGAGAGAGAGATTGGGAAAGGGAAAGACAGAGAGAGAGATTGGGAAAGGGAAAGACAGAGAGAGAGATTGGGAAAGGGAAAGACAGAGAGAGAGATTGGGAAAGGGAAAGACAGAGAGAGAGATTGGGAAAGGGAAAGACAGAGAGAGAGATTGGGAAAGGGAAAGACAGAGAGAGAGATTGGGAAAGGGAAAGACAGAGAGAGAGATTGGGAAAGGGAAAGACAGAGAGAGAGATTGGGAAAGGGAAAGACAGAGAGAGAGATTGGGAAAGGGAAAGACAGAGAGAGAGATTGGGAAAGGGAAAGACAGAGAGAGAGATTGGGAAAGGGAAAGACAGAGAGAGAGATTGGGAAAGGGAAAGACAGAGAGAGAGATTGGGAAAGGGAAAGAGAGAGAGAGAGATTGGGAAAGGGAAAGAAAGAGAGAGAGATTGGGAAAGGGAAAGAAAGAGAGAAAGATTGGGAAAGAGAAAGAAAGAGAGAAAGATTGGGAAAGAGAAAGAAAGAGAGAGATTGGGAAAGTTAAATAAAAAGAGAGAGAGGTCGAGAAAGAGAAAATAAGAGAGAGAGGTCGAGCAAGAGAATATAAGAGAGATTAGGAAAGAAAGAAAGAAAGAAAGAGATTGGGAAAGTGAAATAAAGAAAGAGAATGGGAAAGATTGGGAAAGAGAAATAAAGAGAGAGAGATTAGGAAAGAGAAAGAAAGAGAGAGAGATTGGGAAAGAGAAAGAAAGAGAGAGAGGGTGGGGCAGAGAGCCAGACAGACAGGCAGATAGAGACAGACAGGCAGACAGAGACAGACAGGCAGACAGATAGAGACAGATAGGGGCAGACAGAGGAAGACAGGCAGGCAGACAGAGACAGGAAGACAGGCAGGCAGACAGAGACAGGCAGACAGACAGACAGACAGACAGACAGACAGACAGACAGACAGACAGACAGACAGACAGACAGACAGACAGACAGACAGACAGACAGGCAGACAGAGACAGGCAGACAGCCAGACAGGCCCGTCTCCGTGTACGTGTGAAAACACAGCGCCGAGAAGGCCGGTGCGATGAGCGAGCGGAGCCAAAGACGTGCAGAGCCTCGCTAGTCCGTGTGTTTTTGAAACCACACTGCAGCCCGCGGTTAGACTAGCAAGCTTGGTGTCTTCATTATAAAGTAGGGTCATCTAACGTGTAATTCGTGGTTGAACTAGGATGTTTTATCGTTCTATTTTCTGCCAGCCTACTTTCTATGCCAATATGAAGCTATATATAAATCTACCGTTTGTTAATATCATAGCAATTGGATAATTACAAATGGGGTAAATCATCGGACTTTTAAAGCAAAACAGGGCATATCACTTAATTAGCCCTTTTCCAGACGGATTATGGACATGAATATACATGTCGCGACGCGTACGTGCGGACTCGATAGCGGAATTTAGGGCGATCAGTTAACAGTGCCATGCGTACGCCTCGTCCCTGCCACGCATCCGCCTCGTGTTTGTCATGCGTCTACCTCGTGCCTGTCATGCAACCGTCTCGAGCTTGTCATGCAGCCCCCACGTGTTGCGACGGAAACCTTGAGCGTCCCCCACCGACTCCATACACAATCGAGGAGCGCGTTCGGTTCCGGCAGGGCCTTCGTGGGAGGCGCCAGGATCAACCTCGCGACGCAAACGAGCGTGTCGCCAGAGCCGCGGTCGGAAGCCATCTGCCGGCCGTTGTGACTATGGCCTCGCGCGGCTGATCAATAGGTCAGGCTTTCCACCTTCGCCGAACGAGGGTCCGAGGCGCTAAACGACAACGGAGAAGGCTGCTGGCGAGGGGAATGGCGACAAGCCAAGAAAAATCGATGGTACAGGAGCCTCCCTCTTCACAGAAAATGAGGTTACAAAAAAAGCGAGTCTTTTGAGGGTCAATTTCCCTTCTCCCTCCCCCTCCTCCCCCCCCCCCACTCGTCCCCAGAAGTAAAAGAAGGTCAAAGAGGATTTTCACTGCCATGTCGAAGCCGCTAAAACGACACTATTAACGATCAGAATTACATTTTGCAATGCCATGGTGGGCTTTCTCTCCCACCTCGATACTTTGTAGCCACACCTCGAACCTTTACTATCAAGAACAGCAAAATATTATGAATGTTCACCATCATCTGAGAGACAACGAGGAGAATGAGACTTTAAGATTAAAAAAATAAATAAAGCAGAAGACCCAAGTATGTGAGACAACATGAACTCTCAATCTAAGGCATGGAAAAAAAATCTCGTGCTTCTGACTCCCCGCTATGATTCCGCCCTTCATCGTACTCATACTAATTACTACTCAGTATGATGTACAAGCGCTTTCTCGTCATTCTATCATGCTCGCTGCAAATCTCTTCCGCGAGGTCGTTTGCCGAGCTACCACGAAGTCATCACATGGTCGTTTCGCGCTGTGAATTGCTGATCGAATCCATCTTTCGTCATAACGGCAGGCACGGAAGCTTTAAAACGATGCCTCTGCGATGTCCTTATATACCCCCAGCTTATTCTTTTTAACTAAATTCATTACTTGACCGGATTTAACAAACAACAGATGTAACCCTCAAATACAACCTATATTTGCAGCTCTCTGCATTACCGTATGTCTGACCCAAACATCATTCGTGTTAAATCATTTGCCACGCAGAGGGAGAGAGAGATAGTGAGGGAGGGAGGGAGAGAGAGA
>NC_061820.1:44757585-44770085 GCF_019202785.1 Penaeus chinensis | reverse complement strand
GAGAGGGGAGAGAGAGAAGAGGAGAGAGAAGGGAAAGGGGAGAAGGGGAGGGAGAGAAAAAGGGGAAAAGGGGGAGAGAAGGGAGAGAGGAGAGAGAAAGGGAGAGGGGGAGGAAAGGGAAAGAGAATAGGGGAGGGAGAGAGAAAGGGGAGAGGGAGAGAAAGGGAGAGGGAGAGAGAAAGGGGGGGAGAGAGAAAGGGAGAGGGAGAGAAAGGGGAGGGAGAAGAAAAGGGGAGGGAGAGGGGAAAGGGAGAGAGGAGAGAGGGAAAGGGAGGGGAGAGAGAAGGGGAAGGGAGAGAGAAGGGGGAGAGGGAAAGGGAGGGGAAAAGAGGGGGGAAAGGGGAGGGGGAGAGGGGAAAGGGAGAGGGGGAGAGAAAGGGGGGAGGGAGAGGGGGGAAGGGGGGGAGAGGGGGAAAAGGGGGGGGAAGGGGAGGGAGGGGGAAAAGGGGAGAGGGGGAAAAGGGAGAGGGGGAGAGGAAAGGGGGAGGGGAAAAGGAGGGAGAGGGGGAAAAGAGGGGGGGGAGAGGAGGGGGAGGGAGAAAAGGGGGGGGGGAGAAGGGGAGAGGAGGGGAGGGGGAGGGGAGGGAGAGGGAGAAGAAGGGGGAGGGAGAAGAGAGGGGAGGGAGAAAGAGGAAGGGGGAGGGAGGGGGAGGGGGGGGGAGGGGAGAAGAGGGGGAGGGAGAAGAGAGGGAGAGGGGAAAAGAGGGGAGGGAGAGAAGGAGGGAGGGGGGAGAGAGGGACGGAAGGGGGGCACGAGGGAGAGGGCAGAAGGTGAGGTAGAGGAGAGAGGATGAGGGGGGGGAGGAAAGAAGAGAGAGAGAGAGAGAGCACAAAGGGAAAGGAGAAAGGAGAGACCAAGGGGGGGAAGGAAAGGTGAGGAAGGAGACATGAAACAACAAGGAGGGGAGGAGAAGAGGGAAGGGAGAGGCCAAGAACAAGGAGGGATCGAGGAGGAAAGGGGGGGGGGGGGTAGGAGGGAGAAGGGAAGAAACAAAGGACGGTCAGTCACGCTATATCGAGGTTATGTTCCGTCCTCGTGACCGAGCCGTGACACGAAAGCATCAGATAAACAACGGATAAAGCAAATCAATTAATACAAAAAATAAAGAAAATAAAAAAGATAAATTATCTCGGACCCACGTCAATTCATTTCTTTCTTTTAAGAAGCTAAAGATAGATCAAACGATTGCAGAAAAGGCCACTTTCCCCCCCTCCCCTCTCCCCCTCCACACACACCTCCACCTCCCCCTTCTCACCACACCAACCCACCCCCACCCTCCCCTTCCATTCCCATTCCCATTCCCCCTCTGCTCCCTTTCCCCCCTCTCCACCTCTCTCTCCAATCCCCCTCCCCCCCTCCCTTCCCTCGCCGTCTCTCTCTCCTCGTCTCTCTCCTCGTCTCTCTCCTCGTCTCTCTCCTCGTCTCTCTCCTCGTCTCTCTCCTCGTCTCTCTCCTCGTCTCTCTCCTCGTCTCTCTCCTCGTCTCTCTCCTCGTCTCTCTCCTCGTCTCTCTCCTCGTCTCTCTCCTCGTCTCTCTCTTCGTCTCCCTCCTCGTCTCTCTCTTCGTCTCCCTCCTCGTCTCTCTCCTCGTCTCTCTCCTCGTCTCTCTCCTCGTCTCTCTCCTCGTCTCTCTCCTCGTCTCTCTCCTTGTCTCTCTCCTTGTCTCTCTCCCCCCCCTCTCTTTCTCCCTCCTTCCCCTCCAATAGCAGCCAAAGCTTCGTAGATGAAGTGGCTTTCTGGAGATCGATAACTAACGCGGGAAGGAGGGAAGGGAAATCAGAGGAAGGGGCGGAGGAGGAGGCGGCGCGCGTGACGGAGGGCAGGCGAGGAAGAAGGTAGGGAGGGAGGGAGGTAAAGAGGGGGAGAGAAAGAGAGAGGGAGAGAGAGAGAGAGAGAGGGAGAGAGAGAGAGAGAGAGAGAGAGAGAGAGAGAGAGAGAGAGAGAGAGAGAGAGAGAGAGAGAGAGAGAGAGAGAGAGAGAGAGAGGAGAGAGGGGGGGGGGGAGAGAGAGAGAGAGAGAGAGGAGAGAGAGAGAGAGAGAGAGAGAGAGAGAGAGAGAGAGAGAGAGAGAGAGAGAGAGAGAGAGAGACAGAGAGAGAGACAGAGAGAGAGACAAAGAGAGAGACAGAGAGAGAGACAAAGAGAGAGACAGAGAGAGAGACAGTGAGAGAGACAGAGAGAGAGACAGAGAGAGAGACAGTGAGAGAGACAGAGAGAGACAGAGAGGGAGAGAGGGCAGGCGAGGGGAGGGCCGCCAAGACGCGGCCGCGGCAGGAGAGCCTCCCATGCCAAAGGCGGGCTCAGAGCCCGGGCATTCGGCCGCGCAGATGCAGATTAGCAAAGTTGGCATAAATGGATACGAAATAATAGTTGAAATTGTGAATTATTATAAAATACGAAATAAATAATACAATGATGATGATAATGACAGCGACTCAAAAAAAAAATCATAGTGAACTTCGTAAGAACACAGAATAGGCCTAAATTCTCACATACATATTATACACACGAAGGTTTATCAAAACAAGTTATCCGCACGTATTCCTTAGGTCTAATAATAAGCCTTGGGTATCTAATATACAGTAAATAAATAGATCAATAATCTAGAGATATTTCATAAGTGTGAAGTAAATATTTCACAAGTTGAACTAATAGCTTATTCACCGAACTGTAATTTTTGTGTTATTAATATTCATTAGCTTGTTTTATTACATTAACTTCTTATGCTATTGATCTTCCTCCCGCTAATAATTCCCCTCCCCCCCTATTTCTTTCACATTTTCGTCAATTTCAACATAAAATAGAGGTTTTATCTACCCAACATTTTATAATTCCAAACGAGGGGAAACGACCCCATAATAAACCGATGACGCAACCTCTCATAACAATGTATTTAAGCGGATGAACTAAGGCGCTAAATACACATACACTTAACGAAGTGTTTAGCTCATCTGATGGCAATAAAGCTCCACCGAAAATGCTGGCAATGCCACTCCAAAAGTTGGTCTTTTGGTGTAATGATGCATTTAAGCGGAGTGAACGGGCGAGACCGGTTACAACCGGTTCGGCGGAAGGCGGAGGAAAGCCGGCGGAGCGAGTCACATGGCGCGCGAGGGGGGGGGGGGGGGGGGGGGGGGCAGAGGGGAGGGAGGGAAACACGGAGAGGGGAGAGGGAAAGGTAGAGCGAGGAAGAGAAACAGAGGGAGGGAGGGGGGGGGGGAGAGAGAGAGAGAGAGAGAGAGAGAGAGAGAGAGAGAGAGAGAGAGAGAGGAGAGGAGAGGAGAGGAGAGGAGAGGAGAGGAGAGGAGAGGAGAGAGAGGAGACAGAGACAGAGACAGAGAGAGACAGAGACAGAGACAGAGACAGAGACAGAGACAGAGACAGAGACAGAGACAGAGACAGAGACAGAGACAGAAAAGAGAAAGAGAAAAATAAAGAGAGAGAGAGAGAAAGAGAAAAATAAAGAGAGAGAGAGAGAAAGAGAAAAATAGAGAGAGAGAGAAAAAGAAAGAGAAAGAATTAAAGAATTAAAGAAAAGGAAAGAAGGAAAGAAAGAAAGAAAGAAAGAAAGAAAGAAAGAGCGAGAGAGAGAGAGAGAGAGAGAGAGAGAGAGAGAGAGAGAGAGAGAGAGAGAGAGAGAGAGAGAGAGAGAGAGAGAGAGAGAGAGAGAGAGAGAGAGCCTCGACCCTCCTCCGAAAACACGAACAGAAAACCTTCCTTTACTGAGAGAAACAGTAACACTTTTGCGACGGTTCTAAGCCACATTTCTACGATAATTGGGAACCGCTATCAAAATCGAGAAGATCCTGGTTTCAGTACTAAGAGAAGTCACACGCTTTTTATGACCATTTTAACCTCTATAATTCACATACTAAAAAAATATATATAAAAATTGAAAAAAAAAAAAAAAACCGTCACGCATCGGCTCTCCCAACACAAAACCATTGTTTATTTACACCAAAAGGGAAAAAAAAGACAAGACAAAATCACCGACCTTCACTTAATGCCTTGAGCGATTATGTAAACAGTTACCGGGGAAAGGAATCACGGTTTCCTGCACAGACGGCGTCTGGCGAGGAAGGGTTACATGACTTCGGCAAAACGCGAGAGTTTTAGTATTTTTGTAAAAAAAGGTAGTGAAAAAAATTGCTGCATATCGACCTTTTATGACGAGGCATATTATCATATGTTATTTGAGTAACTGAACTATAAACTTAACCAAGATCGTTTGCCAGTAGTCACCTAGAGAGTATATAAAAATCATGTGGATTAAATTGTACGTGTGTGGAATGTATGCGTGTTGGTATCCGTGCGTGCACATCCATGTGCGATATTGGGCAATTTCGCAACTGATTAATCAAGTAAGTAAATATTCATATCAATCTATAAAATCAATAAACACCGAATTGTGCTTGCATCTGTATGTATATGCACGATCTAGGAATATTACATATATTATATATGTCTATGCACTTGTATACATTGTGCGCCCGCGCGCGCGAACACACACGTACGCACGTACGCGCGGGCGCACGCACACACTCACGCACACACACACACACACACACACATACACACACATACACACACATACACACATACACACACATACACACACATACACACATACACACACATACACACACATACACACACACACATACACATACATACACATACACACACATACACACACATACACACGCATACATACACACACACAACATACACACACAACACACACCCCACATACACACACATAAAACACACACATACATACATACACACATACATACACACAATACATACATACACACAACATACATACACACAACATACATACACACACACATACATACACACAAAATACATACACACATACATACATACACAAAACATACATACACACACATACATACACAACATCACACAAATAAAATACAACATACAAATACATACAACACACATATACACACATACATACATACACCAAATACACACATACTACACATACATACACAACAATAAAACACATACATAAAACATACATACTACACATACAGAGAGACTCAGACACATACAAAACAGACAAAACAGACATGACAGACAGACACTACATACTACAGACATACAGACTGACAGACTGACAGACTGACAGACTGACAGACTGACAGACTGACATACACAGACGACAGACTACAGATGACAGACTTACAGACTTTCAGACAGACAGACAGACAGACAGACAGACAGACAGACAGACAGACAGACAGACAGACAGACAGACACTGACAGACTGACAGACTGACAGACTGACAGACTGACAGACTGACAGACTGACAGACTGACTTTTTTTAAGGCAAAATTCCCGATAGTGAAGACATGTCACCTCAATTACCATACTATTTTCACATCTATTAAACAATTTCGTACCCCCCGCCCCCCCCCCCCCCCCAAAAAAAAAAAAAAAAACTCCCAGCCAACAGCACCAGGACTTCAATCAAGCGAACGGAAACTTGGTCTGATAACGGTAATAGGAGAGGAAACAATAATTTATTCTCGATACGCCTGACAATACGGGCCATTTGTTTTGAACTATGAGCCTGTATTTACCGTTTTGAAGTACAAGCGAGATTTTTATGAGCTATTTTCATATTCATCAAATCTTACATTTTTTTCTTTAACGGGGTACTAACGAAGGCGTTCGAAATAAACACTGACACGTTTTATATGTGGTTATATCTCCCCCTTAACATACGTTGGTTTTAACAGCGAAGAAGCGAGCAAATAAATATATACATATCGTTCCGACTTTAACTTTCCTTGGATCCGATAATCTCAATAAAAAAAAATTATTTAGGAAGCTTTCATCGTCTCCTGAACAGAAATCATCCATAGAGTACTGTTTTTACCCTACCAGCAATTGTCCCTAAATGTTTACTGGAAGATGAGGTCCCTCTTGCATGCACCTGCGGTCGTTCATTACGCTAACGCATTATGGAAACCGTAATAATGGCGTGGTTATCTACTGGATAAATTGCACCGGTCTATTATCGTAACTTCTCGTGCCTCCGGGGTTTGAATTTAATGTCTTCGTGAACGCTTCCATTATATCAGTTTATCCTTTTACAGTAACCTATAATCAATAGACGTGTACTATAATGACTATTGTCTAAAAGCTACTCTACACGAACAGCCATTTATATTTGTCATTTGCAGCAGCATACAATGTAGGTCACTGCTTACATCTTATTTCATACATGAAATATTTATTTTTTCTTTCCTAAAATGGGTCTCACGTTTAGAGAACTGCGTAAAAAAATATTAAACTGCATTCATTTAATACGAAAGACTAAGCAGTCAACTACTGAATATACTGATCCATTATACTGATTAGAGGACTATCATACATCGACCGGCATTCACAGAAAACCCGGGAGGTTATTAAAAAGACTAACACTACCCTTTTTCTCTCTCCACAATCGCCGTTCCAAATAATATCGAGTCCTACCAGCTCTACAATATACTTCAGCAAGTGATATTCACTCATCTAACGTACTTTAGTAAAAGTAAATTTCAAAGAAACAATAGAAATCATACAAACTTTAGACAAACATATTCAATGGACGATAAAATCCTAGCTGCCTTTATGTGCGCTGTTTCTCTGGTCACGTTGCACTAAATTTTTTATCATCCAAGTTCTAGAAAACATGCAATTAAAAAGCAAGCCAGGCCAGCGACACGGCAAGCCGTAGCCTCCGCTATCGTCATGAAGGCACAGCACCACCCACCCGTCATGCAAACCGTGGCTTTAACCAAGGCCTAATCCTCATGGTATGCGTATTACATCATCTTACATTACTCCATTCGTCTTTCAAGTCTGCGCCCACTCTCGCTCCTCACTCCTTAGGTCCTTGTGTGAACTTGGATATTTGACCAGGGCGTTCTCCTTCACTGCAAGATGTCTTCAAGTTGCAGTTCCTTCAGGCGAAAGGACCACCGAAATACCCAACTACCGAACCACCGAAATACCTAACTACCGAACCACCGAACTACATAACTACCGAACCACCGAAATACATAAATACCGAACCACCGAAATACCTAACCACCGAACCACCGAAATACCTAACCACCGAACCACCGAAATACCTAACCACCGAACCACCGAAATACCTAACTACCGAACCACCGAAATACCTAACCACCGAACCACCGAAATACCTAACTACCGAAGGACCGGACGACCGAACCACCGAAGGACCGTCTATACAAGTCTATACAAGTTTAAATCATGTGTCTGTCTATTGTTATCCGTGTAAAGAAGATCGTTTCCCCCCACACATATAAAAAACGGTTTCTTGAAATGATTATGTAAATTATTATAATAAAAATCGTTCTTCTTGTATCTTGTTCTTGCTCCCCTTTCGAAAACCAGGAAGACACACTAATGAAGACACAGTTATCGCCCTCGCCCCCACCCAACCAATTAAAACGAAGTCACTGAGTACATAACTGCTCTTACCAAGAATATAAAAAAAAACAATCAAATAAATAAACAAAAAAATAATACATTAACATCTTATGCAGACGGCTGGTCTCGAAGAACAGAAGGACGTCTCTCCCGATTATCTTCCGGGTCTTTCAGCGCAACAACCGAACCCACTCTCTTTTGTTTATGCCACGGTTTCCCTTTTATTTATGTTTCCGTTTACTATTTCTTTTCTTTTTTTTTCTTTTTTTTTTTGGTCCGTGAAAAGAGGATGATATTGTGAGGACTCCATTATTATTATCATTATTATCATTATTATCATTATTATCATTATTATCATTATTATCATTATTATCATTATTATCATTATTATCATTATTATCATTATCATCATTATTATCATTATTATCATTATTATCATTATTATCATTATTATCATTATTATCATTATTATCATTATTATCATTATTATCATTATTATCATTATTATCATTATTATCATTATTATCATTATTATCATTATTATCATTATTATCATTATTATCATTATTATCATTATTATCATTATTATCATTATTATCATTATTATCATTATTATCATTATTATCATTATTATCATTATTATCATTATTATCATTATTATCATTATTATCATTATTATCATTATTATCATTATTATCATTATTATCATTATTATCATTATTATCATTATTATCATTATTATCATTATTATCATTATTATCATTATTATCATTATTATCATTATTATCATTATTATCATTATTATCATTATTATCATTATTATCATTATTATCATTATTATCATTATTATCATTATTATCATTATTATCATTATTATCATTATTATCATTATTATCATTATTATCATTATTATCATTATTATCATTATTATCATTATTATCATTATTATCATTATTATCATTATTATCATTATTATCATTATTATCATTATTATCATTATTATCATTATTATCATTATTATCATTATTATCATTATTATCATTATTATCATTATTATCATTATTATCATTATTATCATTATTATCATTATTATCATTATTATCATTATTATCATTATTATCATTATTATCATTATTATCATTATTATCATTATTATCATTATTATCATTATTATCATTATTATCATTATTATCATTATTATCATTATTATCATTATTATCATTATTATCATTATTATCATTATTATCATTATTATCATTATTATCATTATTATCATTATTATCATTATTATCATTATTATCATTATTATCATTATTATCATTATTATCATTATTATCATTATTATCATTATTATCATTATTATCATTATTATCATTATTATCATTATTATCATTATTATCATTATTATCATTATTATCATTATTATCATTATTATCATTATTATCATTATTATCATTATTATCATTATTATCATTATTATCATTATTATCATTATTATCATTATTATCATTATTATCATTATTATCATTATTATCATTATTATCATTATTATCATTATTATCATTATTATCATTATTATCATTATTATCATTATTATCATTATTATCATTATTATCATTATTATCATTATTATCATTATTATCATTATTATCATTATTATCATTATTATCATTATTATCATTATTATCATTATTATCATTATTATCATTATTATCATTATTATCATTATTATCATTATTATCATTATTATCATTATTATCATTATTATCATTATTATCATTATTATCATTATTATCATTATTATCATTATTATCATTATTATCATTATTATCATTATTATCATTATTATCATTATTATCATTATTATCATTATTATCATTATTATCATTATTATCATTATTATCATTATTATCATTATTATCATTATTATCATTATTATCATTATTATCATTATTATCATTATTATCATTATTATCATTATTATCATTATTATCATTATTATCATTATTATCATTATTATCATTATTATCATTATTATCATTATTATCATTATTATCATTATTATCATTATTATCATTATTATCATTATTATCATTATTATCATTATTATCATTATTATCATTATTATCATTATTATCATTATTATCATTATTATCATTATTATCATTATTATCATTATTATCATTATTATCATTATTATCATTATTATCATTATTATCATTATTATCATTATTATCATTATTATCATTATTATCATTATTATCATTATTATCATTATTATCATTATTATCATTATTATCATTATTATCATTATTATCATTATTATCATTATTATCATTATTATCATTATTATCATTATTATCATTATTATCATTATTATCTGGGAGTTTTCCGCAGCAAATTGCTCCAAATGGCGAGAGGGGCGTTTACCTGCTCTCGCCCTCGCCTTCCGGCTCCGTCTCAAGAGGATCTCGTACATTCCGGAACGTCGAATTGGCTTCCATTTGGTGATGATAAACCATATGTCGGGGTGCTATTTGTAACGTGATATTCCGCCGACGGTCGCGCGTGTAACAGCTCCTCCTGGCGGCGGACGAACGCAGGGTGAAAATAAGTCCCTCGTCTCAATCTAGGAAATGTGCCCCGCGGCCAGGAACTCGGACAGCCTTTGTTGATGCGTCGGGAGCCAGACCCAACGTCCTTCCTTGCCCCGACTTTCTTTTCTTTTACCTCACGAGACTTGAAATGCAGCGCGTCTTCTGTCCTGCCTTCACTTTCACTTGACCGGCGTTATGAAACTATGGGGGGAATGGACCCTGTATTGTCTGCGAGCTAATGATGGAAACAGAGTCGCCAGACACCGCAAGCAACTCAGCAGCTCAAACGTCTCGTTGATATGACTTCTTGGTAAAGATTATTAGCCGTCGAGTTGGGAAATTAAATGAATTATTTCCATCCCTAAATGACCTTCATGCGTTTGCACTGAGCCAACGCTCGCTAAAACTCCTCTAACTGCACCGCAATACAGCTTTAGTTGACCTTCATATCCAATGTCCGTCTGCGAATGTGTTAAACATGCACTTGCCAAAAGTTCTCGGGTTTGTACATGTCTGTCTGCGCGTACACGTACATGAAAGTGTGTGTGTGTACGTGAGCGGCTGCTAGGTTTTAGGGAGTGATCTACCATACAAAAACGATGGGCATTACCGGGCATTTGACTCGATCTGATGGTGAGTCACACTCATGGTCCTTGGGCTGAATACCATGTGCGCTCAAACGTGCGTGGGGGCGCCGTACATACGCAGAGCCCGTACGCGCACATGAAACAATGGAAAAAACCGCGCCCTTGGAATTGCTCCCTCTGCTTGTGCATATACTCCACTCTGAGTAACAAGACGCATGTGCATTGGCACGCTCTGTGATACACATTGCATCAGCCGTGGCCCACTTGGAGCGCCGCCCACCTTGGCACTTGGCTTGCATTTGCCTTTGGCTATTTGTCCTGCAGCTACACGAGCCGTGCCTGGCGCTGGCGGCCGAGGCGCTTCCAAAAATGTAACTGCGTACATCAAAGGTCGACTTGTGAAAAATAACGTAAATATCATATTATAAATATAAATTATATATATAAATTTATATATAAATTTATATATATATATTATATATATATAACTGGGAAACATACCGTTACTTCGTAGTGACAGTAAGACCCATATTCCCGGAGCTTTCTGTCTGACTGAAAACCTGAAATGGCCTTAACCCTGGCCTCAAAAGCGTCAAGACCCGAGGCGGAGCCCTGCTCTGTCCTGAAACTCGGTCCTTGCGCCACTTCCCGTAAACCAAATGATTACGCAAGAATTTCAATCTCGAATCACATGGCCAAATGCACACATGCCTGCCACTCCTCCACGCCAGTCAACTTTTCCATTAACATCTCATCTATTCCCATCTATCCTCATCTATTCCCATCTATTCCCATCTATCCTCATCTATTCCCATCTATCCTCATCTATTCCCATCTATCCTCATCTATCCTCATCTATTCCCACCTATTCCCATCTATCTTCGTTCTTTCGGTAACCCTAACCCTACTCCTACATAGAACACCAAGCAAGCAAGCAATCAAACAAGTTGGAGCAGCGACAGTTATTGCAAAACGGACAGGTATTTCCGCCGCCAAAATGCCCGGCCCCCGCGCCCTGCCTGTCACTCGCTCGCACTTCTTTCCTCTTGCATTCACACTGTCACGAAATTCCTTCAGCGACGTGACGATTATTCACTCCACTTGCCTAGTCCTCGTCCTTACTTCGTGCATGGAATATACCGATTCACCATTCAAACTTTGTGATGATTAGTTATCCCCTTCACCCAATGCTTTGTCTTACTACACAATTTAATTAGGTTTACACAAACCCATTCCTGCAAATGCCTCTTTCGCCGTCCCCTCACCCCCCCCCCCCCCAACACGCACCCAAAACAGCCATGCAATTGGACGCTCATAACTTGCCTAAATGGCGTGCTGACTCTACCTTCCTCGCGCAGGATTGCTTTATGAGTCGGCCTGCAGGATACACACAGCATGCGTGGGACTAATCAATGAGGTAAGGACATGGCGGAAATTAAATACGATGGAGAGGTAAGGAGAAGAAGAAGAAGAAGAAGAAGAAGAAGAAGAAGAAGAAGAAGAAGAAGAAGAAGAAGAAGAAGAAGAAGAAGAAGAAGAAGAAGAAGAAGAAGAAGAAGAAGAAGAAGAAGAAGAAGAAGAAGAAGAAGAAGAAGAAGAAGAAGAAGAAGAAGAAGAAGAAGAAGAAGAAGAAGAAGAAGAAGAAGAAGAAGAAGAAGAAGAAGAAGAAGAAGAAGAAGAAGAAGAAGAAGAATAAGAATAAGAATAAGAATAAGAAGAAGAAGAATAAGAATAAGAATAAGAATAAGAATAAGAATAAGAATAAGAATAAGAAGAAGAAGAAGAAGAAGAAGAAGAAGAAGAAGAAGAAGAAGAAGAAGAAGAAGAAGAAGAAGAAGAAGAA
>NC_061820.1:44750085-44755085 GCF_019202785.1 Penaeus chinensis | reverse complement strand
GTCTTTTCCCCAATAAACATGTTTTAAAGACCCAATCACTCTGGGGTTTAAGTGGAAAGGCAAAAAGCGAAGGCAATACAAGAATAGTCTCTCTATTCTTTTCTTTTCTTTTTTTTTTTTGGTTTCATTAGCACGGATATCCAATCAGTGGCGCAACATTTTTGCCTCGTTGCACAAGTAATCACCAGCTGTTCGAGCTTCATTACTTAATTATTCCCCAATCAGTAATAATTGACGAGGTTTGTGTGACTAACGTTAACAATCACCAATTGCAAAACCTAATACACCTTCGGATATAACGAGCCGGACAACGCGAGTAATAATATCTGTACAGTAATTAAATTTGGACGATAGTGCACACTGCCAAGACGGTTAGTCTGGGTTTTTTTTTTACGTTTTTTCTTCTGTACTCACCAATGTCAGCTCAGCACGAAAACAATACCGCAGCGCCAAATACAAGAGCAGTCAAAAGTGCTCTTTTTAAAACTGAAGTACAGATTCCTTCCCTTCCTTCACTTAAGATTAAAAAAAAAAAAATGTACAGCAAAAGTAAACCACCACCCTAGTGAGATAAGAAATAAACAAATAAAAAACAGCAAACCCATAAACCCCGACAGAGAAACGCGTGCTCGAAGTACTCACTCCATCTCTCGCTCCTCGGCGTCTTCGGAGCTAATGTCCTCCTCCACCGAGTAATCGAGAATGCTCTTGACGCCGAAGGACCTGAGCCTCTCCAGCGTCGGTTGGATCTTGATCTGGTCCTCGCCGGCGACGAAGTGGCCGTAGAAGGTGGCCTTCATGAGGGCGGCGAACAGGCGCTTCCCCAGCACCTTCTGGCCCAGTTTCATCAGCTGTCGGGAAGAACGGAGTCTCAGACCCACGGCTTTTCCAGAAATAATTTGCCTAACGTGTCTCTTCTGTCCGAGGTTCTTAAATCTGGGTTGTGTATGTATGTCCTTGTTATTGTTTTTGTTTTCTGTCATTTTTTTTTTATTGGGTGATGTGGTGTTCGGTGTGGAGATCACAAGTAGCATCAAACCATATGGTTTATATTAGCAACAGTCTGATATGATGTAGTGTTCAGATTTATGATCAACTTACCATTCCGTGAACCCACTGACAGCGATGCCTCCTAACTAGACAAAATCAATTAATCAATTATCAATTAATAGATAAAAAATAAATTAATGATGACCAGTGCTCACAGACTAAGCTGTGACTCCTGCTCATTCCTCTCGTGTAATTAAATTTCAGAATAAATTTGTGTAACAGATTTTACCATAAGTGTAATGTGTGACGTAGCCTTTGGTATGATTTACATAAACGTTTTTGAACAATTATTGTATTGATAATTCTAACAATTTAGATAGTGTTCTGAAACAAGAAAAAAAATCGTTATCAAATTGAAGTATACTTAAAATGCGAGGGAGTAAAATAAATATATATACGAGTAAAGTTAAAGGTAAAATAAAGAGAGAAAGGAAATCGAGACGAGAAATCCATTAGAAGTTAACTGCCGACCTAATCGACACGAAGGGATCTTAAAAATTCAGGAAGAGAACATAAAGCGTTCGTGGGCTTCGAAGTAGACTAAAAAAATTAATCTTGATGTCTCAATTTTGGATTTTGGACTTCTACACAATATATGGGAGGCAATGCGTGGAATTAAGTGATGGGGGTCAGTCAGTGTGTGTGTGTGTGTGTGTGTGTGTGTGTGTGTGTGTGTGTGTGTGTGTGTGTGTGTGTGTGTGTGTGTGTGTGTTATATACATACACATCGCATACACATCGCATACACATCGCATACGCGCGCGCGCACACACACACACACACACACGCACACACACGCACACACACGCACACACACGCACACACACACACACACACACACACATATATATTGTGTGTATGTGTATATCATAAAATATGTATATAAATATATTATAGAATATATTCAGTACATCAAACGCATCATATATATAATATATATCACATATACAGGATATATAACCTGCGCGTGATTGTGTGTTTGCGTCTGTTTGTGCGTGCGTGTCGAAGAGGGATTGGCGTGACGTCACAGGTCAATGCCGTGATGAAACCTTGGGCCAGCGCTGCCCCGGCCGCTATTACGTGATTACAGAACAGTAATGAATATACATATACATGTAGACGGGGGAGGGGGGAGAAGGGAGGGGGGAGAGGAGAAAGGGAAGGGAAGGGAAGGGAAGGGAAGGGAAGGGAAGGGAAGGGAAGGGAAGGGAAGGGAAGGGAAGGGAAGGGAAGGGGAAGGGAGAGGGGAGAGGGGAGAGGGGAGAGGGGAGAAGGGAGAGGGGAGAGGGAAGGGAGAGGGGAGAGGGGAGAGGGAAGGGAGAGAGGGAAGGGAGAGAGGGAAGGGAGAGAGGGAAGGGAGAGGGAAGGGAGAGAGGGAAGGGAGAGAGGGAAGGGAGAGAGGGAAGGGAGAGAGGGAAGGGAGAGAGGGAAGGGAGAGAGGGAAGGGAGAGAGGGAAGGGAGAGAGGGAAGGGAGAGAGGGAAGGGAGAGAGGGAAGGGAAGGGAAGGGAGCTGCCGTAGAAAGAATGCAGCCTCGCTCCCCAGGCAACAGCGGCTCCTGCGTGACAGCTCCATCTCCAAGGACGGTCCTGCTCCACGCAAGACCTCACTTCGAAGGGAAGAGCCCAAACAGCTCGTCATATACAGTCCGTACACACACCTATTATTAACATGCATACCTATTTTTAATGTCTATACACGATATATAACAATACAAGTCAAGTGCGTGAGTACTGGCAATACAATTATGGCAAACTGCTGTATATATTCCCAGACGCAAAGCTATCGTGTTGCAGCAATTACTCGGCACTGAATTCAAGAACGCTGACTCAAACCAGGAGGAAGGAAGGTACTATATATACATTGTAAACAGAGAAACATATAAATAAATATCCTACATATACATTACAAACAGAAAGGCAAAAATAAATATCCTACGTCTATATTATAAATAGAAAAACAGTAATCGACAGGCGTCTATGCGGACTGTAGATGATGGCTACTACGCTCCCCTACTGTTCCCGCGTCAAGGTTTTTGAAACCCACAATTGGCGACAGACCGAAAGGCTGCTTGTTACCGCGCGCCGTCGCATATTTCGTACTGGGAACTCGAGGCTGAAAATTACTTCCTGCCTCTAACTGTTCTGTAAAGGAGGAGGAAATGGAGACACCGAACGAACGAACCAGCCAGTCACTGCAGTCACTGCCTTCCAATATGGCCACCGGGATTCTCGAAGCGTCCATTTGATCTGCTGCATTATACTATCTGGGTATGATTGCGTCTAATAATAAATATGAGGGTCTGTGAATTGTGTTTTTTCCATGTCTTTCCATGTGCGTGCACGAAACAAAACAAACAAAAAATCCAGTACACGACGTAAATTTACACCGAGGTTAGTCCACCCCGTAGTCATAGCTAAGCTACAAGAAAACGAGCCGAGACCGACGCAACATTTCCTACTTATTTCTCCTTGACAAGGATCAAAAGACAGACATATTTAACGTTACCACAAACTTACGACCGTCCTTTACAACCGCACACAATCCTTCACAAGGACCGATCGGAACTAATTACAAATGATTCACTGAAAGAACACAACCAGAAAAAAATATATATCAACGAGAAAAGAATATAGTGAAAACAAAAAACAATAACGTCTCATCAGCGTAAGTTCTGCTGGAAATTTGCACTTCCTATTCACGTTCACTCAGTCAGCCTCACATGAGACGCGTGGTCTGTGTTACGTGCCTTGCATCGCTACTCGAATACCCAACTGGATTAAGGCGTAAAAATAATTAAATCAATTTGGGCCTTCTCCATAAAATGACTTGTGCCAATTCGGTTTTTCCCCCAAAGTGTAAAAATTCTAAATCGATATGGAGACAAAGTCCGTCCATCGACTGACTCTTTTCCTCAAAGCCATCCATTTCCAAAGCGACGAAAAGTAATCGGAAAAGAGAGTGGAGACGATCAAGAAGAGGAAGAAAACTCAATAACGAAGAACGGAAGAAAGATAATGGGGGGAACTTATACAAGAATAAATTGCTCGAAGTCGATCTGAAAGTTTTGAGCTTCGAAATATGAATTTGAAATGGGGATTTTAGGATGACTGGCATCGTCGACAGGGGGACGAAAGAGAGAGGGAATAAGATTATATTGGTCATGATACTAAAAAAAAAAGAAAAAAAAGGAAAATCAATAGTTAGTTATACAACCAAAGAAATTTTGATAAAGATTACAAGGAAGACGATAGGCCTAGAATTACTTATGTCTCCAGGCCTTTGATTCAAAGACCTAACTCTACTATCAAACGAAAAAAGGACGATTGAAAAAAAATCACAGCGAAATACCCGATTGATAAAACAAGAAAACAACATCAATAAAACCAATATAGAAAAAATAGATTGACGTTATCGTGTCGATGCATATAACCTTGCTCGACGACAAACCGTATTCATGAAATCAATTCGGGGACGAGTTGCCAGTCATAAAACCACCACCTACACGACAAAACGAACCTTCACAGGATGCAATCCCCTAAAAGCAATGAAATTCCCTTGAGGCCGAAGTAGCACCACCAGCAAAACACAAAACAAAACAGGAACCGCCTCGGCCATTCGCTCCAAACCGCTTTACACATGCCTCCCAACCTCTATCCTTTTATCGATACGCATTAAACCCCGGCTTTATTGACCGAGACAGGAAAAAAAAAAAACTCTAGGAATCTTCTGACAACTCATGCTACCCACCATCCAGCCAAATGAACCCCTGGTGCTGATATAACCCACTGTTTATGCCTTTCGAATCAGGTTGCGCAGTGCGACAGCGGCTGCGTGGTGGTCACATGCCAGATACGGACTCACGAGGCGTAACACGCAAACCGCCCACCATCTACTTCACCTTTCTTCACCCTCTGAGACCATGAAACCTTCCCCCTTGGTAGATTTCTGC
>NC_061820.1:44710085-44737585 GCF_019202785.1 Penaeus chinensis | reverse complement strand
AATTTTGAAAATGATTAAAAAAAGCACTAGGTAGAGATCCTTCGTAACCAGATTTAGGAGTTAGCCAGTAGCAGAAAAATCTGTGACAGCAAAAGTTTCCAAGGAGACCACTCTTTCAAAATGCCTAAATATTCAGAGGATAAAACCAGCTATTATAATGCCTAAATATACCATTCTGTATACCATTTCACATTCACGAAGAGACTGTCACATTAGACGTCACGGAATAGATTACTGTTAATAGAAACTGAGGTCTTGACAATCACTTAACCGGATCTAACGGCAAGTGTCGATGACGTCTGGCATAAAATGCAAGGAAAAAAAAACTTCTGTGCCTGAGGTGTGTTTGCACGAGAAGTTTACCCAGTAAGCCCATCCCTTAGGTTGAGCATGAAGCGTTTTATAGCATTGGATTACTCCTCACGCATGTTGTATTAAACATTATCGTGCATGCGTGCTTATGTACACAGAGAAAACATATCACAGAACATTTTTTTTGTATATTACATTATTTCTGGACAACGTCAGTCATTACCAGGGGTCGTAAGAATTTATGTGTTATTAATAAGCATTTATTTATTATTGGTAGCAATTGCAAATTTAACGAAAGAGGTATTTAGAGCTTGCTAAAAAAATATGCATAGGTGCATAGGTCAATGAAACGGATTTCTGAAGCAGATTCAAGTACAGTATAAAATGTTTCGACATGACAAGATCGTACATTGCCCGGTAAATGATGGCGTAATGCAGTGGATGCTTGAAACCGATGTAAAGTTAATGACTATTGTTGGAAAACCGTTTTTTGAGTGCCGAGTGTTTTATTAAAGCTTACTTGTGATTAATTAACAGGCCAGGGCTGAATAAGCAATTGTAAATACGTGCTATGAATTCTTGGCAAAACATTCTTGCCTTGATATCAGTGAGTGTAGTTATGCCTGAAGTCATTTTTAGCTTCGTATTTGAATAAGAAACAAGCTGACCTTGTTTCTCAGTTATTTTATACTGCATGTTGTTTATATCGATACTCCTTTGACGGTCGACACGAACTGTAGATGAAATGCAGGCAGCTATTGTCGGATTTAATGAACTGTGGCGTTATATAGTGAGGATAGGCAGTATTGATGTTAGCGTGGCACGGCCTTTGATAATGAGAAATTCAGTGCTGTTGTGCGATTATTAAAAGGCAAAATGACAATAGCGTCTGTTGTGCTTCTCTACAGTGGTAATTAGGTTTGTCATGAATAGGTTTGAAATGACATTTTTTTTCCTGATAGCAACAATGGCCTAGCTGTGTTGCTAGTCATGCAGACGGTGACTCAGCAGAACTATGTTTATTTCCATGAATGGTATTATTTTATGTAATTTAATGTCAGTATACGTCTTAATAGAAAATAATTGACGTAACCTATAAAAAACGACACAAATACTGGAACTGTATAGACCGAAATATATACGTCCGTTTTCCTATAAATGAAATTCCTGAATAAACCAAAAGATTCGATTTCCTCCCCTGTACTAAGAGTTACATGCCTTATACATGTGCACCAGCCGAGTTGCCGACACCCTCGGTGTGAAATCCATACGCATTAGCCGTTTGCAGGATCTGGACCACGCGCCGCAATAACGAGCAGCTACTATTGATCACAGCAGTTGGACTACAGTCTGCTTTAGGTCAGTTTTGTAATGATTCTCGGGGTTGTGAATTTTACACGTAGAGGAAAGGTTAGATAAGGATAGAATATAGAAAAAGGAATGATAACGGAGGCCTTGCATAAGCGCATCCAGCCCGTAGTGTTGTACCATATATCTCGTTATATTGACTATACTGTAATAGATTAAAAGGGTTCTCCAAAACAGATTTTGAGAACATAGTACATATATACACCTACACACACACATACATATAATGTGACACACCAGAGGATATATGTCCAAACGTCAACCGTGTTACGAAGATGACGAGGAAATCCCGGCGGACTGGACGAGAGCCAAAGGTGACGTTGAGATCACGCCGCGCATCTTTGTTTGATAAGAGTTTGGCAAACACTCCTGTTTCTGCTCTTGACATGGCACCTGGCGACTCTGTAAATCATGTGTCGAAATATACATAGTCATATATATATATATATATATATATATATATAAAGAGAGAGAGAGAGAGAGAGAGAGAGAGAGAGAGAGAGAGAGAGAATGAGAGAGAGAGAGAGATAGATAGACAGATAGATAGATAGATAGACAGATGGATATAGATATATATATATATGCTTACACGCACCCATTCACACACACATACGTGTGTATATATGTATATATGTATATATATATATATATATATATATAGAGAGAGAGAGAGAGAGAGAGAGAGAGAGAGAGAGAGAAAGAGAGAGAGAGAGTGATAAAGATAAATATACAAATATATATATATATATGAATATATGTATTTATACCTATATATATACATGTAGACATGGATACGTGTGTATGAATATATATATATATATATATATATTATAAGTCTGTGTGTATGTATGTATATATGTATAAATATAAATATATATATATATATATATATATATATATATATATTCCACCGTGGTACTGGCCGTTATAAAGTAATCAGATTGGCACCTGTTAGTGCGGTAGGATGGTGATCTAAGCATGAAACCTAAATGGTGGTCGCAAGTGAGTCCAACAGAATCGAGGACAGACTATTCCAAAGACTCCAGTACTTGAAGCTGATGACTGCACACTTTCACTCCATCATATAACGCCACACCTATTTTGATGTCTGAGAAGTGCTCACGTTTGGCAAGGAGCACGACGAACCGCATAGAAATCATCGGGTGATGTTACTATCCTTGGAAGCACAGTGGCGAGAGCGTGGTTCCTGGCTGCGGTGGAAGACGGGGGACGGTAGGGAGGTCAGAAGCGATTGATCCCGAGCTTGACGTCACCGAAAACTGTTCTCGAAGACGCCTGTTCTTGGAATCTGATGTTTAAGGAAGTTGTTGCGATGGGGTACCCTAAATTATGATTTTTTTTTTTTTTTTTTTTTGTAGAATAGAACCGTCTGATGATTGGGGTGTGGGAGGCATTACGTATTATTTCCAGGGCCACGCGCACACTTCACTATCTGACGTCACCGGAAACTGCTCCCGAAGACGCCTGTTCTTGGAATTTGATGTTTATGGAAGTTGTAGCGATGAAGACTTATAGTGATGTTAGCAAATAAATGTTGTATATTAGAATCGTTTGACGGCTGGGGTGTTAGAGGTATTGTGTGTGTTATTTCTAGGGCCACACGCACGCTTCACTATCTGACGTCACCGGAAACTGCTCTCGAAGACGCCTGCTCTTGGAATTTGATGTTTATGTACGTTACTGTGATGAAGTCCCTTAATCTGATGCTAGTATGATTGATTTTTTTTATATATATATAATAGCGGGAATATAATCGTTTAGTAATATACGTCATGGCACACATTCCCATTCCTGTAATACGCCTTATGTATACAAGGTTTACATAATACATTAGATAGATTTCAATTTATTTGCCTGTGAAGGTTACGGCTTCTACTCGATATTTTTCTTTGATTTTCAAGCATAATAATAAAACGAAAAGTTCATGAAAGGTTTATGTTATCTGTCATTATATAAGACATTATCATTGATTTAGCCTTACAGATCACAACGTATACCTGGACACTGACGGGATACTTCCGTTCCTTTCTACATAAAGTAACGAAGTTGTGTACCAATTCCCCGGCTGAACTCTACGGGTTTCAATGTCCTCTCTTCACACAGGAACAAAAGTCTGGGGGATAACTTAGCATTTATAGTATATCAACTTATTCTTTTGCATAATACATGACTGTTATTTTAATTTTTACCATGTACAGTTACAGTTATCACAGAATACTGTCCTATGTCGAATATATGCAAAACTGCAATCTCGATTGCCCAGGCGAGAGCAGATACCCAGGGTGGTCAGTAAACTTACTCAACTTCAAAGTCATACTTTCAGGCTACAGCGTATACATGAGCTTATATAATATATTGGAATGGTAGAATTTTTGCTGATCTGTAAATGGTAGCAAAAAGCATTATGACCGACATACACAAGACAATTAATATACGGCACATACAGATGTAAAACAAAAACAAACAAACAAAAAAACAGGACAATGCCATCTAGTGACAGTGAGAATTAGGCTTTGACGCAGACTATATAAGCAGGCCGGCTTAAAAGCGAGAGTGGAAGAAAGGTAAAGGTAGATTGTGCAACGAAGAAGATCAGCGAACACTTGTGAATTACATCGCAGTGCCACATGCTTTGAGCCACGCAACTTACCTAGCTTGCGGTATGAAGAACTTAGGTTATTTCATCTTTTTTAATAGATTAGAAGATGTGATTAAAGCATGTCCTAAATCTGTAAATGTGACATCGCAATATAATGCTATGACCATAAATTAAATGTATAGATCTTGTCCACGCTTGCAAGTAGGCGGGTGCGAAAAAAATATTGAACTAAAATATATTTTAACTGTCTCATAAATATTCATAATCTACAAACGGTCCATCCAGAATTGGTCTCTTAGGATGCAGTGGGTTTTTAGGAAAGGTGAAGTCCTTGAAAACGCATTTGCAATCGGCAGTAAAACAACATTAAGATGAACAATGCTACACCAAAATGTAGCCAGATTCAATCTAAATACATTCAATTACTGTACAACATCGATTAGTATGTCTTAACGTATTATGTACATAGTCCTTTGTGGTATAACATGTGTAGTTGGTGTGTGTATGTGACACACACAAACACACACACACACACACACACACACACACACACACACACACACACACACACACACACACACTCACTCACTCACTCACTCACTCACTCACTCACTTTCTCACTTTCTCACTTTCTCACTCACTCACTCACTCACTCACTCACTCACTCACTCACTCACACACTCACACACTCACACACTCACTCACTCACTCACACACACACTCACACACACACACACACACACACACACACACACACACACACACACACACACACACACACACACACACACACACACACACACACACACAAAACACACACACACGCTCACACACTCACACACTCACACGGAGAGAGAGAGAGAGAGAGAGAGAGAGAGAGAGAGAGAGAGAGAGAGAGATAGATAGATAGATAGATAGATAGAGAGAGAGAGAGAGCAAGCAACGAAGAGACTACTATTGTATTTAAATTACTGCCCCGTATCGTGCACGCAGAAACACAAGCACGTAAACTACAAAGCACGCACAGACATACCCACACGGATATTTTAAAATCAAAAAAGCTTTGAATGGCAGTGTCATGTCAGATGTTTCTATATACGCCTCAGTTTCAACTACTATTTACAAATAATTTAGACATAATTGAAGTCTGTAACCTGGCAACTAGTACGGTCTCCTACACACATACTCAGTCTTGAATTGTTTGGACGAAAGTGAGGAACAACTTTAGGCAATTCTGTATGACTACGTAACAAACATCAATACAAACATCAATAATTCTATTTATTGCTAGTGACTGGATTCCTGCTGGATCATGTCACCTTTTGTGTAAGATTTACTATCATCTTATCTTTTCCTTTTCTCTCTATTAGGCAATTGTGCGTCAATAACGTAAGAAAAACATCAATATTTATTTTATTGTCAGTGACTGTGGATCCCTGCTGAGTCATGTCACCTTCTGTGAAAGATTTACTACCATATGATTTTGTCCTTTATTAAGTCGAACAAACAACTTATCGGTAGAAAATATCAATAAAGACACTGGACTAACTATTACCGACATATGATAAGCAGGTTACAATGAAATCTACTAAAGATAATGGGAAAACTGATACTCCCACAAAAGCATTCTTTAGCTGTTAATTTCAAGCCGGGATATTGCAATTCGAGGTCAACAATACTCTCTTTCACTTATCATTATTACTTTTATTATTCACTGGGCGTTGGACTTACATACAAGTCATCACAATCTATTAGTTATTACGCAAAGTTCTTCTGATATGGCAGTTTTGTAAGACATAATTCATAAATGGAAAGTCTAATTCAAGGTCAAAATCGGAAGCTATTCTTATATACAAATCACCATCTTTTGCTCGTAGGAGAACCTATTCAACTACCTATAATGTTTTTTTAATTGCGATTTTTACAGTTAATCTAACGTTATGATATCGTCCGAGCCGGCCGCTGCTCCTCCCTGGCCGGGTTTAAACTGTGCAGGCTTCGGTGGGCTAGGTTTCTGCAGTGGCTTGGGCGGGGGCGGTCGAACTTGAGGAGCTGGTCTCGCCGGAGGAGGAGCTGGCCTGGCCTGAGGAGGAGATGGCCTAGGCTGAGGAGGAGCTGGCCTAGGCTGAGGAGGAGCTGGTCTGGCCTGAGGAGGAGCTGGCCTGGCCTGAGGAGGAGCTGGTCTCGCCGGAGGAGGAGCTGGCCTGGCCTGAGGAGGAGCTGGCCTAGGCTGAGGAGGAGCTGGTCTGGCCTGAGGAGGAGTTAGTCTGGCCTGAGGAAGAGCTGGTCTGGCCTGAGGAGGAGCTGGTCTGGCCTGAGGAGGAGCTGGTCTAGCTTGAGGAGGAGCTGGTCTGGCTTGAGGGTGGGCTCTCGACTGGGGAGGCCTCTGGGTTGGTAAGGTTTGTGGAGGACGCTGGAGAGCGACACCTTGTGCTCTCTGGACAGTGACTGCCTGAGCTCGTGCATGGCCTCCGACTGGGGGCTGGTTCTTTGCTATTTCCCTTATCAATTCAGAGATGTTATCTGCAGGAGCACCTCGCCCTGCTCCTCCGTACGCCAAATGCATTAACTGCGAAGAATTCAGCTGCGTAATACGGGCTTTGGCGGCCGCCGCCTGCGCAGGCTGGGCGCGTCTCGCAGACTCCAGCGTAACAGAGTTTGGCGTCGCAGTACTTGCGGCCGCTCTGGCCGCCCCGCTCATTTTGCCTCCTGCGATACCAAGGGATGCCTGGTATGCTCCTAGAAATGACGACGGGTTCTTCGTCTGTGGACCCGGAGCCCGCCCTTGACTCTTGACGCGAGGAGCTGGAGTTATTGTCGTTTCTTTGGCCACACTTGGCCTGTTTGTCTTGTCAGGAGAGGTACGAATCTGTGTCCCGGTTGGCACTGTTGCGCGGGTCACTGAGGTTCCGCTGTTACTAAGAATTTCCGCGGCCATTTTCCTCATTGATCCTGGCAAACTGTCAAGAACATCCGACACATTCTTGACGGGACGAGCCTGTGCTTGCAATTGCGGACGTGGTGCCGAGCTTTTGGGGGGCGTGGAGTCACCAGGTCTTGTGAGCGTGGTACCAGCAGGAAGTTTCGGTACAGACCCGACCGTTGTGGTGGTGATTGACTTCGTATTAATAGTTGTGGTTATCGATCTGCTATCCGTTGACGACTGCGTTACTGTAACTGTTCCACTGCCCGAAGCCCTCGGGGATGTGGTGGTTGTGGTTGTTCTGTTGTTGCTCTGTGGACGAGAAACAGACACAACAGATATATCACCTCGACCCTGTAATGCAGGCGGACAAGCGGTCTTGGCTGGACTAACGGTTACCGACATATTTGGCTTGAGTAACTTCCCTGGAGAGGTGGACGGTTTTGCAGCCGAAACGGACGTGATGGATATGCCATGCACGTGAGATCTCTGAGCCAAGGCACTCAGAGACGGCTTCGACGCTCCAGGCTGAGAAGGCTGACTCGTTCGCTCTTTCATTGTGGGAAGTAACTGGGCTGCAGCTGCGGTGCCTGACGTCTGCCCTCGGGCGGCTCCTGGCACCGCAGCACGAGCTGCAGCAGCAGTGGAAGCTGCAGCAACAGCGGTTTCTGCACCTTTTGGCGGGGGCGGTAATTTGGCTGCCGCAGTCCCTAGTCCCTGTAAGGAAGCTTGGAAATACTGAGATACACTTGGTATATGTAGATACTTCAGTAATTGTGTCTGATAATGCTCCAGCTGCTTCTGGTAATTATACGCCGAAGCCCGATCGAGATCCTTGTTGTTCAGCAGCGTCTGAGCGTGAATTAAACTTTCGTAGATCTTGTATGCTTGCTGCACGGCCAGCAGGTCGCCAGACTGACGTGAAGCGTAGAAAGACCCGCGGCCTCTCCCTCGTCCCCGTCCCGTTCCGGGCGGACGGCCTCTTCGTGAGATCATGGGAGTCCCTCCGGCATCCCCTCTGCTTGCCTGCCCAGCCACTGCTGTTGTCGGCACGCGGTGCTGCAGGTACTGGTTCCTGTTGCAGAACGACTCCGCCTCACGCAATATGTTTGTTCGGCCATCAGCTTTCAACCCTCTATATGCGACATACGTCTCTGAAAGCATCTTAGCTAAGTGAGGTTCTGAGCCCTGCAGGTGCTTGCTTATTTGCTTGTAAGCACGATAGACATCTAGAAGGAATGCCATGCGACGATTTCCGTGCACAGGCGAGGCTCCTTGGAATAACACTTTGTACTTGTCTTTCATGGCTTGTAATCCCACCTGGGTTGCATGTTCTGAGAGAAGTTCACGCTCGTTGTCTCTCAAATACTTCTTGTCTTTATCCGGCGAATTCTTCAAGGCAAGAGCGATTTCCAGGATGGTGAAGAAATCTTTCATCTGGGGTAAAATATCAAGGGTAATTGACACGCACCGATACATGTGCGCCGCAAAGCTTCCGGGCCGATCCACCTCGTCGTTGGGGATGCGCCAAATCCCATGGAATAGGTTGGAGTTCTTGGGTTGCTGGATCCACACTTTGCGCTCGTTGAATAACCCATTGACGGGCATGTACCCAACCCTCTGCCAAAACTCGCAGCCAAGTAAATAATTGCGCGCTCGGCCTGAGTCTTTATGGAATTTTGATGTGTGGTAATACTGAGCCAGGCGGTAAAGGGCCTTGTAGTGCTGAGGGAATCTAGAAAGGCACAGCTTTAGTGCAGCCAGGCATCGAGATATGACCGTCAGATGGTCCTTCTTCTCTATCACCTTCTCCTCGACCACAAGGATTTCGTCGTCACTTTCTTTCATGTCCTTCGGTTTCGTTGCCTTGACCTCGCCATTTTCATTTTCTTTCTCCTCCAATGCCTCTTTACTCTCCTCTTTTCCATCTTGACCCGTCGCTGCCCCTTCCTTCTTGCTTTCACCTTCCTTTTTAGCATCGTCCGACTTCGCAGCAGCATCGCTAATTATATCATTGACCACCTCCTTTATGACAGATCTCACTTCCTCAGATTCTTGGCCAGCTTGCATTTTCTTGGCAGGAGGCTCGTTAGCAGAAGCATCTTCCTCTAAGGGTCTCTTCCTCGACTCCCCTTCCCTGTCAGATGCTTCCACGGCGTCTGGCTCCTTGGCCTTGTCCTGCCCTGCCTCTCCTTCAGCCACAGTCACATTCACATCGTCATTGGACTTCTTCTTTTCCTGGCATATGGCAAATGGTCCTTTTGCCAGTTCATCCAAAACCTTTATGAAATGCTTAATGACACCCTCATCAACAGGCTTTCCTTCTCTCTGTAGCAAGTACTTCAGCATGTACGCATGAGCACGGTAGTACATTTCTAGGGCTTCCACGGAATATTCCTGGGGGCTGTTGTAATTAATCTTCGCCGGATACTTGGCCTGGATTTGATGGAGATGTTTACTTGCCTCGAGATACTTTTGCAATATCGCCTGTGGTGGCTTCCCTTGCTTTTCAGATATTTTACCCAACATGTAACAGTGCAGCCATCTTTCGTCTGGTAAGCTATCATCGTCCCATCCTTCCTCCTGTATATTCAAAGCCTGAGTGAAGCATCTCTCTGCTTCACTCAGCGTATCTCCCTTTAACTTCTCCAGCATTTCAAATGTCTCGAGACTAATATCTGGATTCAGATCTTGTTTCAGAAGCCTAGAAGCATGCGAGTGGACCATGTACACCAGGCCACCAAATTCAACCCAAAGATTTGTATGGTACTCATCTAGTTTCAGAGCTTGCTTCAAACATTGCACAGCTTGTTGTGCCAAAGAGAAAAATTCCTCCTCATCTTGAATCACTTCACAGGAATTTAGCTGCGTTTCCAGCATGGCCTTCATGGCCAAGCCAAGCGGTGCCCAGGAGTCCAGTCGATCCACATTAATGGAAACATCCAGCTTGTAATATTTGATGGCATTTGTCCACTCTTTGTTCTTAAAATAATAGTCACCTAGCAAATAGTAGCAATCATTAATGTCTGTGGATGGTTTGAAGGGAACAAAATTACACTCCTGGCTTCCTCCACAAATGTAGGCTTCAACGGCTTCTGTCTGGTTCTCTGGTTTGTCTTCATCAGGAAGAAGAGCAATAATTCTGTTGGTGAAAATAAGAGGAAAGCTGACATTAGCTTTGGGAAAAATGTGGGAATTTTATTATTAAATATTTCAGTTACTTAATTCTTTTATACCAAACAATCAACCATTCTATATAATCAACATACAAGAACAATTAGCAGTAACAAAACTATGCAACCAAAAGCAAAACAACATGATATAGGACCTTTTAAACAATGCTGCCACATCATCTGTTACGGATGGTATCTGTGACGACTGGAAAGTTGGCAACTCCTTCGGAACATAATACTGATACAGCTGATGCGCTCGCTCCCAACACAGGGCAATCTGAGGAACTCCATGGTCACGAAGATGTTTGTGCTGGGGATACAAGAAAATAAACAATGAAAAAATAACAAATTATCCAAAAAATTATAATCATTGTCAATTTTCTCCTTCAATACATCTTTTACTATTTATATCAGCTGCCATATAAGTGACTATATTCATGTAATATGCTTATATGCATTTGATTCAATGCAAAAATAACAAAATAAGATTGTAGTCTTGTGAAAATACAAAAATAAAAAAGAAACTCCCATGAGCAGATGCTGAGAAAGTTAATGAAGAGACAGTAAGCTGAATCCAGACTACATCCAACCATTTAAGCAATAGGCTAATCCTTGCATAAATATCCTTAACAACAGTGACTGGCCAACGCCTCACATCAAAATTTTCAGCAAAAGACATCTGTTTAGAGACTTACCTTTGATTTCTTTGAAGGATGTGAATAAAGACAGAAGGATACTTGTTCAAGCGCATGATGAAGAAGCTGCCTCTGTTGGCCTTCAATCGGTCGATTCAGCTCCTGGATTAAAACATCTAAGCAGTAGAGCAGGAACACACCATCATCTGCACAGCACCATGAATGCCTTAAAAAAAAAATAATAATTAAACAAAAATGAAAGGCACATAACTGTGATGTGATCATATGACATGTTAAAATGCCAGTGAGTATACATGCCTAAAAATAAGTAATTACAACAAAAAGGAAAAACAAATAATTGAGATGTGCTGGATATGGTAAGTTAAAATACCAGTAGATACTGATACAAATGGATGAATAACAATGAAAGAAGTCGCAGAGCTAAAGTGCCTTTTTGATGTTATCCATATTGTTTTCAACATTTGTCATAATGAATCCTGTCTAGTAAACATAATCTGCTAGTTATTCATCTATACTGAACTTTGAAAGTAAAGGTATACACAAAATAATGAAGCCACTATCAATTTGAGGCAACTGAAAACTAAATTCTATGGAAACTATCTACCACATAAACTTCATATCTCATAAAAAAAAACAAAAAAAAAACATAGAGATCATCCACCTACAGTAAAATATCATAATGTCAATGAATCAAGTGTTACCAAGACTTACTTGCCAAGTTCGTCATGGGCTGTAATCAGGAAGAGACTGGAAGGGTATGGCCCTACTGGTCCCTTAGTTGTAGATGGGGTGTCTTCAACTTTCACAGACTCTTCATTTATTCCTTCCATTTTAGGGTCTGCTGCCACTTCACTTTTGTTACTCTCATCTTGCACTTCAGAGCTGGCATCTAAGGGCTTGGATGACTCGTTCGATTTCTGGCCTGACTTCTCACTGCTCCCTTCGATGCCCATGACATCTACCTCCATCTGCTCACTGTTCACTCTCTCTTCCTTGGAATCCTTGTCACTGCTTGTCCTGGTGCTCTCTTCCGCCTTCTTATCCGGAGTGCCCTTAGGCTCCTTTGTTTTACTGAGATTCTCTTGCCGACGCTCTTCGTATGTTAAGATCCTATGCAAGAGGATCCAGGGAGTTAGCGTATCAAAAGGAAGGTCCTCTGCACTCTGTGGCTTCTCCAGCTGGATCACTAACATCAGAGTCAAGGTGGAGACCATCTGGGTTATATTTTCATGCTCAACCTTTTCCACTGAAAAAATAAAGAAAAATCCAATTTGTATTCAATGACCATAACTTAATTTGTCATATATATACAATATACATACCTATATACATACATACATCTGTATTATAAATATAAGTGCAAGACAAAAAATACCAAATTAAACCTTAATCCCTTACCTATACTGGTGTCCTTTTTGACTGTTGTATATGCCAGCTCAGTGATTTTCATCAGGGTCTTTGCCCACCTGTTTTTCTCTTCTTCTGCTTCAGCACGATTGAAACGTTTCAAAGCTTCTGTCACAGCATGTGATCCCCATGTTAGCACACCCTGTAAAAATATAGACATATTTTTGAACAGACTCAAATAAGATATATTTACTTTACTAACCTCATACACAGTAACATCATCTACATTTATATTTTTACTTTGTATAATCTTTTGAATGTTATTGTTCTGTGACTATCAAGACAACTTCCTGAGATTAGAAACAATGTTACAGACCTTCTGGTCATTAAGCTTAAAAAGCGAATCGATGAGGATAACAAGCTGAGTCTGCCTGGTTGGCAATTCTACCCCAGGACGAGCCTTCGGAAGTGGCTCGTGAAAGATGGCTATAAGCAGGTCTGCCACCACCCTATAGCGTCCATCTGTATAATTGTCAACCACTTGCTCCAACATCTGCGATCTGTAAATGAGAATGATAATAACAATAACTCAAACAGAACTACTGCAAACTAATGATGCATAATTACACATTAACATATATTCACAAGGACTTTCCATATATAATTTGGAACATATGTCATGGCAAAAAACAAAACAAAAAAAGATCAAAATTACATCTCTACCAAATGACAAACATCAGCCAACAAACCTTTGTAGAAGGTTGAGGTGCCTCTTAACTTCAGAATTGCACACCACACTCTGATCGTCCATGACACAAGTGCGCTGAACAACATATTCCTCACCATTATCTGACAAACGTTCAAGATCTGACAGAAGCTGTAAAGTACCAAGACGGAAATGTAGAAGTTACTTATTTACCTCAGATGTATAAAGAGAAGAAGAAGCAGAAAAAAAAGAAAAAAAAAGAAAACAGAAAAAAAAGAAAAAGAAAAGGGAAAACAAATATATATATATATATATATATATATATATATATATATATATGTATATATATGTGTATATATATATATATATATATATGATAGTATTTTACCATTCCCATATATATATATATATGCATATGCATATATATAAATATATATATATATACATATATATGAATATATGTACATATATGTATATATACATATATATACATATTCATACATATATATACATACATACACATATATATAAATATATATACATATACATATATATACATATAAACATATATATGCATATATACATATACATACATACACATATATAAATATATGTATATATAAATATATAAATATATAAACATATATGTGTATATGTTTATGCATGTATCCATATATATACATATATAAATATATATTAATATATAAATTATATACATATATACATATATATGTAATGTATACATTTATATAATACATATACATATATAATAAACATATAAGTATATAAGTATATATATATAATATACATATATATATATGTATATATATGTGTATATATATATATATATATATATGATAGTATTTTACCATTCCCATATATATATATATATATGCATATGCATATATATAAATATATATATATACATATATATGAATATATGTACATATATGTATATATACATATATATACATATTCATACATATATATACATACATACACATATATATAAATATATATACATATACATATATATACATATAAACATATATATGCATATATACATATACATACATACACATATATAAATATATGTATATATAAATATATAAATATATAAACATATATGTGTATATGTTTATGCATGTATCCATATATATACATATATAAATATATATTAATATATAAATTATATACATATATACATATATATGTAATGTATACATTTATATAATACATATACATATATAATAAACATATAAGTATATAAGTATATATATATAATATACATATGTATATATGTAGATGTGTGTGTATATATATATATATATATATATATATATATATATATATATATATATATTTAAAAGGTATGAATGAGAATTAATATCTTCACAATACAAGAGACGTATATGTCTGGTTTCGATTACATCTTCATCAGAAATACATGATATAATCAAAATTGGTCAAATATATCTCTTTATTGTGATTATATTCTCATTCATACCTTGTCATGATACATGAATATGGTTCATATATATATATATATATATATATATATATATATATATATATATATATATATATATATATATATATACACACACACACATATATACATATATATAAATATGTATACATATGTTTACATATACATATATGTACATATATATATATATGTATATATATGTGTATATATATATATATATATATGATAGTATTTTACCATTCCCATATATATATATATGCATATGCATATATATAAATATATATATATACATATATATGAATATATGTACATATATGTATATATACATATATATACATATTCATACATATATATACATACATACACATATATATAAATATATATACATATACATATATATACATATAAACATATATATGCATATATACATATACATACATACACATATATAAATATATGTATATATAAATATATAAATATATAAACATATATGTGTATATGTTTATGCATGTATCCATATATATACATATATAAATATATATTAATATATAAATTATATACATATATACATATATATGTAATGTATACATTTATATAATACATATACATATATAATAAACATATAAGTATATAAGTATATATATATAATATACATATATATATATGTATATATATGTGTATATATATATATATATATATATATATATGATAGTATTTTACCATTCCCATATATATATATATATATATGCATATGCATATATATAAATATATATATATATATATGCATATGCATATATATAAATATATATATATACATATATATGAATATATGTACATATATGTATATATACATATATATACATATTCATACATATATATACATACATACACATATATATAAATATATATACATATACATATATATACATATAAACATATATATGCATATATACATATACATACATACACATATATAAATATATGTATATATAAATATATAAATATATAAACATATATGTGTATATGTTTATGCATGTATCCATATATATACATATATAAATATATATTAATATATAAATTATATACATATATACATATATATGTAATGTATACATTTATATAATACATATACATATATAATAAACATATAAGTATATAAGTATATATATATAATATACATATGTATATATGTAGATGTGTGTGTATATATATATATATATATATATATATATATATATATATATATTTAAAAGGTATGAATGAGAATTAATATCTTCACAATACAAGAGACGTATATGTCTGGTTTCGATTACATCTTCATCAGAAATACATGATATAATCAAAATTGGTCAAATATATCTCTTTATTGTGATTATATTCTCATTCATACCTTGTCATGATACATGAATATGGTTCATATATATATATATATATATATATATATATATATATATATATATATATATATATATATATATATATATATATATATACACACACACACACATATATATATACATATATATAAATATGTATACATATGTTTACATATACATATATGTACATATATATACACATATATACATATATATACACATATATACATATTTATATACATTTATACATTCATATATATGTATATGTTTGTATGCATATATATATGTATATATGTGTATATATATATGTATATGAATTTGTATATATGTATATGTATATATGTATTATACACATATATCAATCAACAAAGGAAAAACATATAGATAATACTTCTTTCAACACCAAAAGCTATCTATAAAAAAAAATGAGAGAAATATAAAATAAAACTGCATCTTTAATTTCAACCCATTCGCCCTGGTTTTATATTCTGTCCCCTGTAGTTTTTGGTGAATTTTGTTACCTACAGATGGCTCCACAAGTGCTCAGCCGGCAAGGAGTCTATCAGTAGGCCCTAGTGACCGATCCTGATTTCCCCATTCCTTGAATTGGCAGGAAAATGTGTTTTTCTTATCAACACCATTGCTATCGATACTGTTATTATTGTTACTGGTGTTATGATTATTTAATTGTAATTAAAATATTTTAGACAATGAAATGATACAAAAGACCCTTTCCTAAAGTGAAGGGTGGGTGCTTCATGCTCGGGATGATGTGAAGCGATGGTGTGGTAGCCTAGTTAGCGTTAAGTGCCTGCTTGCATGCCTTCCCGCTTTCAGCTGCCACCGCTGGCTAGCCTGGTGCGAAAAAGGGAGCAGCTATGCATAAGACTCCCCTGCCAGCTCATAGCCTCTCCATCATCAAGACTTCTACAGTGCCTCCTCGTGGCCACCCATGGAAACTAGGTACCTTGCGGTCCTAGGCTGAACTGTGGAGGCTCTTGAAGCAGCAGGAGGCCCTAAAGGTACGGAGCTATGGCCCACCGGCGTGTGGATACGCCCTGGCTTCGTACTAACTCCTGTCCCCCGCGCCCCCTGGGGTTAATGGGCGGCTGTGGGGAGGCAGGCCTTGCCAGTCGGCCCCCCCGAGATAACCACTGGCAACGTCTAATATAGAAGTTGACGCTGGGGGGAGGGCTAAAGTCCCTCCTACCCAGCAAGTACGGCGGGCTGTGGGTCCCTCTGGGTTGGCGACCGCTGGGACTCGGGTGGGGAGGGGGGGTTACCCCCAGTCCCGGCTGGGTCCCAGCGGCCGCCAGCCTGGCGTGATGCTTGTGGGGGAAAGCCCTAGGGAGCCCTGCAGGTGGATTATGGGGCCTGCAGCCAGCCAACCTCCTCTATATGGGGCGGCGTCGGTAGGGGTGGCAAAGGTGGCGCCCACCCGGAGTGACTGCCCGAGGTTAGACCGCAGGCGGACTGTCAGGGTGGGGGCTTGGAACATCCGTTCCCTGCGACAGGACGATCGGTTACCACTACTATCGAGGGAATTGAAACAGCTGAGAGTTGAGGTGGCTGCTCTCTCGGAGGTGAGAAGACCTGGCAGTGGCACGATTAGTGAGGGTGGCTACACCTACTACTGGTCGGGCCGCAGCGATGGCCACCATCTCCAGGGAGTAGCCATAGCCATCTCCAGCAGACTTCAACCCTTGGTAGTTGAGGTCACTCCAGTCGATGAGCGTATCATGGTATTGAGACTGAAGCTTTCATTTGGCTTCATGTCTCTTGTTGCTGTATACGCTCCTACGGATGTATATAAACTTGAGGTGAAAGAGATGTTTCACGCCAAACTTGCATCTGTGGCAGACAGATGTCCTCGGCGAGATATTCGTATTGTGCTGGGCGACTTCAATGCGGTATCCGGCTGTGATCGAGCTGGCTACGAGATGTCTGTCGGTCCTCATGGCTCAGGAGCTGATGCTGGCAGTGAGAATAGCCTCCTTTTCCGTGACTTTGCTAGGTCCCAGAAATTGAGGATTTCTGGCTCCTGGTATCAGCGTTCTGTCCCGCATCGCTGGACTTGGTACAGCGATACAGGAAGAGTGGCCAAGGAGATCGACCACATCCTCGTTAGCACTCGATGGAGGATCCTCCAGAACTGCAGGGTATATCGAAGCGCTGAGTTCTGTGGAACTGACCATAGAATAGTGGTGGCTACTCTCCGGGTCCACTTTAGAACCCCCCGTCGCCCAAATGAACACCCTAGGGTGTTTAATTTGGACAGATTGAGGGAGGACGAGTGTACCCGGGGGTTTGCCGAGGCTATCTCTGGTCGTCTCACAGCACTCGAGGGCCAGACAGACCCTGTTCTTATGTGGGATACCTTCAAGCGTGAAACGCTTGATGCAGCTCAGGAATCCATTGGTGAACGCCCAAGAACAAGACAGAATTCCATCTCGCAGGAGACGCTGGAAGCCACAGATGCTTGTCGTGCGGCTCGACTGTCAGGGGATCGCACTTTGCACCGCTCGCTGGTGCGCAGGACTAGGTCACTGTTGAGAAGGGATAAGGAACAGTTTATCAGTAGTCTTGCAGAGGAGGTCGAAAGCCATTTCCTTGTAAATGACCTTCGTCCTGCCTACCAAGCTCTGAGAAAGCTGAACTCCAAGCCCCCCTCACAGACGGCTGCAGTCCGCTCAGCAAGTGGCCAGATAATCTCAGATCCCGATGGGGTGCGTGTGCGTTGGGCTGAGTATTTTGAGCAGTTGTATAAGGTTGATCCACCAACAGTTAACATGGATGCGGGTAATGTTGAGACTCCTCTGCCAGATCCACCCATCAGCGAGGATCCACCCTCCCTGACCGAAATCAGGGGGGCGATCTCCAAGCTGAAGAGTGGTAAAGCAGCAGGTGTCTGTGGCATCCCAGCCGAATTGTTAAAGGCTGGTGGAGAACCTATGGCAAGGGGCTTGCATGCAGTCCTGTCTGCCATCTGGCAGACTGGTACCTTTCCCCCTGACCTGCTGAGGGGTGTGGTCATCCCTCTCTGGAAGGGGAAAGGGGATCGGTGGGACTGCAGCAATCACCGAGGCATTACACTACTCAGTGTACCAGGCAAGGTACTCGCACACATCTTACTGAGACGTATCAGGGACCAGCTGTTGAGGCACCAAAGACCGGAGCAATCTGGTTTCACTCCTGGTAAGTCCACAATAGACCGCATCCTGGCGCTTCGAATCATTATAGAGCGCCGTCGTGAGTTCGGACGTGGGCTGCTCGCAGCCTACATCGATCTCAAGAAGGCGTTTGACACGGTGCATCGCGAATCTCTATGGGAGATCCTGAGACTAAGAGGAATTCCAATAAGGATTATTGGACTAATAGCAAACCTGTATACAGGCACTGAAAGTGCTGTAAAGTGTGGTGGGGGCCTGTCGAGCTTCTTCCCTGTTAGTTCAGGGGTGAGGCAAGGCTGTGTTCTTGCACCAACACTTTTCAACACTTGCATGGATTGGATACTGGGTAGAGCTACTGTCCAAAGTCACTGTGGAGCAACTCTGGGCAATATCAAGGTTACAGACCTTGACTTTGCCGATGATGTTGCCGTACTCTCTGAATCTCTGGAAACCCTTGTAGCGGCTCTTGATGCATTTAGCAATGAAGCGAAGCCCCTGGGGCTAGAGGTCTCCTGGACCAAGACCAAGATCCAGGATTTTGGGGGCCTGCTAGGAGACCCTGTACAGTCGATACGTGCTTGCGGGGAAAACATCGAAGTCACAAAGAGCTTTATATACCTCGGTAGTGCATTTCACGACTCTGGGCTGTCAGACCAAGAAGTCAGTAGACGAATTGGCCTGGCAGCAGGGGTCATGAAATCTCTCGACAAGAGTATTTGGAGATGTCGGTACCTGTGCAGAAGGACCAAGTTACGTGTTTTCAAGGCCCTGATACAGCCAGTTTTACTCTATGGTAGTGAAACTTGGACACTATCTTGTGCTCTGGAATCTCGTCTTGATGCCTTTTGTAACAGATCCTTGCGCCGGATCATGGGGTACAGTTGGCGGGACCATGTGTCCAACCAACGGCTGCACCGTGAGACCGGTACAGGACCTGTTACTTGCACAATCCGTGATCGCCAACTCAGGCTATATGGCCACTTGGCTCGACTCCCACAGGATGATCCTGCCCATCAGGTTGTCTCTGTCCGAGACAACCCTGGGTGGAGGAGGCCTGTGGGACGACCGAGAAGGTCGTGGCTTGGGCAAATCGATCAAACCTGTCGTGAGGAACTAGAGATGGGCCGGGCCCCTGCCTGGCGGCTCGCCATGAGGGATCCTCGTAGGTGGAAGCGGAGGGTGGATGCGGCTATGCGCCCCTGCCGGCGTTAGCTCCATAATGATGAATGATGATGATAAAGTGAAGGAAAAGGGTAAACAGGTGAGATAGGTGGTTCTGATAACTGGCTATTTGGAGATTAAGAACTTGTAGAGCCATCTATGTGTAAATACAATAAATATTACAATAAGTATTACAGTGGGTATTGCATGTATTCTTGCCACATGGGGCAAATGGGTTAAATCAAGGTGGCTGGCAAATGTGTAATAAATAATACATAAATAAAAATTAAAATGAGACAGTGCTTGCTTCTATGTCACTAACCAATTCCATATAAATTGCCGCATCCTCTGCCTTCCCACTGCAGAGCCGCAACTGTGCCTGAAGCCAACGTAACCTTGTGTGAAACTGTGGCGTCTCTTCCATCCAAACATCTCCACGGCCAAGCATAAGTGTCAGGTGAAGCATGTCGTCTTCGAGATGATCAGGACTATCAGCAAAGGGGTTGGGAAGTGTGTTCTGATCTCTGAAAAACATATTAATTGAAGAGCAACCATACTACTTAAACCAAAATTTTACCACTGTCAGCAAAGCAACGAGAACAAATTATATGATTTCCATCCTCTTGCTTCAAAATGGCAAAAGATTTTCTGCCAAATCTAATACCACACCAACCTACAAGCAAAAATGAAACTTACTTAACCGGAGTGTTTAGTTTTGACGCTTGATAAAGGCTGACCATCAGTTCCCAATGTGTAAGGGAGAGCATGGAGTCTTGATACAGCCGTTTGCAATCCTCTTTCAGGTTAAGGGCAGGGATGTGGAACACATGGTTTCTGTTGGCAAGTAAAATCATATTAATAACCATAAAAATATACATCTTTTTTCAGAGTATAACAAAACACCTATTCATTTATTATCTTGCAACACTGACCTTATGAAGATTAATGAATAATAAACCTACTGATGCAAAAAGCAAATATGGATTTCTGTCTTCTGTTTCTTCTACTGTCTTTTAATTTGGGGACATGTGGAAATTATAGTCTACACCCTTCTAAACTAAATATTAGATCAACCTGAAGAAAAATATTTGAAGTAATGCCATAAAGCAAAAATTGGCTATTTCAAAAGAGCAATAAAAGGAAATAAAATACAACACACAATATAAATGAAACTATTATGTAATGATAAAATCCTGAAGGCTAATAAAGGGGAAGACAAGTAAAAACAATGGCAAATAATTCTCTAAAAAAAAAGATAAATCACTTCATTACAAATAACTGCCTTTGATAAACTAACCTCACTCTCGGATATATTTCTGTGTACATTTTGGCAGCTGCAGTTGGCCACTTGTGCTCATAGCGTTTCAAAAGAACAAGCATAAACTGCTGAAGAAGGTGTAAGATGCCTCCATTCTCTTCATAATACAGCATAAATGCTTCCACCTGTTGTAATATTACAGGACAAACATAAGACACAGGCTCTTTCTGACCATTCTATGTACATTTTGATATAGTTATCAGGTTGAAAAATGAATCAGTTACTAGGTATGTTATACTTCATTAAGAACCTCCGTAAATAAATTATCTAAGCACTTATATAAATATATACAAATACTTCCTAAACCATTTCAGAGATTAAGAAAATTAACACTGAAACTCACTTGTGCTTCCTCTGTTAATGAAGAAAAGATTTTTTCCTTGCGATTCTTTTTCACTGTTGCTAAACTATCCTCAACAACTTCCATGTCGGTTTCTTTATCCTCTTTATCATCCACAGATAACCTTCTGTCCTCGGCATCTGTTGCATCCTTTGTCTTCTTTCCACTTTCTTCTAGTAATTCCCCTTCATCCCCTTCTTTTGCTTTTAATGAACTAGAACTTACGTCAACAATTTCTGCTCCCTCCTTTTTTGGTTCTTCTGTTGTAGATTTAACTGCGGGAGTCAAACTTTTCTCTGGTTCTGGTGGAGAACTACTTGATGACATTTCCTTCTTATTTTCACCCTCAGAATTAACTGCCTCTGCACTCAGTGTCTTGGAAGACCCAGAATCACTTTGAAGTTTTGCAGGAGCTGAACTCGTGTCCGTCTTCACCTCAACTTCCTTATTAGATGATGGCTGAGAAACTGAGGCAGATGAGGCCAAGTGATTAGTCATCGGAACTGGTTTGGAGTTCTGTGACTGCTCCACAGAAGGAACTACAAATTTGGAGTCTTGGCTAGATGAGTTACTAACAAACTGGGTATCAGGACCAATTTTCTTTTTTGCATCTGGGTTAGTTATCCTGTCAGGAAGAATTAAATGGTTTATATTATTTTTCATTAGTTTGGTCTGGTATCTAAATATGCAAAGAATCTCGCTTAAACTTAAAAAAAAATAATAATAATAATAACTGTCATACATTATTTTCCTTGTAGAGCCTAGATTTAAAGAAAGAAAGGCATATTCACACATTATTCTTCTAGAGATCTAATGGTAAATAACTATTATACAAGAAATAACTATCTTAGACACATCAAGCCTTCAACTTACAAAAGTGAGCTGGGAATAAAACTACGAAGTAGGTCTGCCCAGGTCAAATACTCTGCTTCCTCTACACTTCCAAGCAGCTTAGAAGAGATGGTTCTTCGTCGTCTTTTGGCATCACGTTCCAGTCGACGACCCCAGTAGTCAAGCTGTTCTAATTCTCTCTCAAGACCCCGTTTGGGCCGCCTTGGCTTCCTCCCACTTGCTGTACTCCTTGGGGTCTGAACCTCAGCTGCTTTATCTGTCTCTGAGGCAGTGTTTTCATCAGTTGTATATGCTTGTGCTTTTTCCACATCACTTACTTTGTTTTCTTTATCTGACTTTTTTTTTAAATTATCTTCTTGGTTTTCCATGGATTCTTCTGAATTTTTATTATCATCTTCTAACTTCCTCACTGGATCTTGCTCTTTTTCATATTCATCTTTCTCCTTTTCTTTTTCTGCCTCTGCTGCCATTTCTTCCTCCTGACTCTCATTACCTGGTTCTTCTTCTGCAGCCTCCTCTTCCTCCATTTCCCCATCTTCTGTTTCTTCCATTTTCTCTCTCTCATCGTATTCTTCATTAGCTTCTTCTTGCATTTCCAATTCTTCCTCAGCAGGAGTTGCTTCTTCTTGTTCATTTTCTTCATCCTCTTCTTCCTCATCTTCTTGATCTTGGACCTCATCTCCTTCCTGGTCCTGGTGTTCTCCTTGGTCATGCACTTCTTCCTCTTCTCCTGCCTGTTCATTGCATTCTTCCTGTCCATGTATTTCATCCTCTTGATCAGTACCTTCCATTTGTTCAGTATCTTCCTCTTGCTCCACATTATCTTCATGGCTGCCATCTTCTACGATATCCTCTTCAATATCCTCTTCCTGATCATGTTCCTCATTTCCAACAGCTTCCTGGTGCTCTACACATTCTTGATCAATGTCCTCCTGTCCCTCTTGATTTTCCTGATTATCATCTTGAGCAGTACCTACCTCTTCAGAGACTTCTTGGCCTTGCTGTATATTCTGATCACCTTGATTTTCTTCTTGCCCCTGAACCATTCCATCCTGCTCTACAACTTCCTCTTCCTCATGATCAATCCCTTCCTGATCTACATCACCTTGCATGTCATGAACCTCATGATGCTCCTCCTGTTCCATTCCTTCCTGGTCCATGGCTTCATCGTCACATAGGTTTTCCTCATGATCAATACCTTCTTGATCCAACTCTTCATCCTCTTCATACACACCACCATCAAAGTACTCTACGTACTCTGTATCATAAACAAAATCTGGCTCTGGGAGGCCAAGGATCTCAGTAGGCTGGAGAGCCATTATCCCTTTCAAGGCATTAACAGCAGCTTCTGTTTCAGTCACTCCATGTTCCATTTCACTTTCATCTAGTCCTTCCTCTTCTTCGTGATACATCTCCACATTTTCTATTCCTCCATCATCTCCCATTTCTTCCCCTTGTTCTTCCATCTCTACTTCTTCCTCTAAGGTGGTTCTGTCTAAAAGTCCATCTTCATCACACATCTCATTAGCATTATCAAGTTCAATGCCATTTTGAGAAGATCCATCCTTCTCATGGTTAAGATTCTCCATATCTTCTAACATATCCATACCTTTTCCATCTTGGCTTGCCTGCTTTTGAACATCATCTCTGTCCTCCTCCTCCTCCTCCTCCTCCTCCTCCTCCTCCTCCTCAGTCTGTGGGGGTTCACCCTTTTCTTCCCCATTCTGGCCATTCTTCTCCACATCTCCAGAGCCTTTCTCTTCCACCTCTTCCCTCATTTCCCCTCTCTCAGGAAACCGTTCGTTGGTATTGTCTGCCTCCTGGAATGCAGCAGTGCTTGTGTTTCTTTCTTCTTCTAAGTCACAATCTGTCTTATTAATATTTTCTTGCACCTTTTCATTACAAATCTTATGGGCTTCTAACATGTGAGCTTTTGCTTCACTGGAATCCATATTTTTTTTAACATTTGCTTGTACTTTGCTTTCTTCAAAACCCTCAAATTCATTTTCAACTTCACTATGCTTTCTTGACCTTGAATGCTGAGAAGAATCAACAATGTCTGTTCTTTTTGAGTCACTATTCTCTTTCTTTACCTCAGCTTGAGGAATTTCTTTGTGCTCTTCTTTGACTACAGAAATGCTGGATTCTTTGACAGGTATTTTGCCTGGCACACGATCTACAAAGTCCTTATTCTCTTTATCTGCATTTACCTCTAATTTAACACATTTTGTTGCCTCTTCAGTTCTGTCCACTGTCTTTGCCTCTTTTTCTTCATTCAACTTTAGCTCATCTTCAGATCTCGAGAATGTATCACTGTCAACTGACCTTCTCTTCTCGCTCACTCGGAAAGAATCTTGGCTCTCCCCTAGTTCAATTGTCTGTCGACGACTAGAAATGCGCGGAGGGCTTGACTGAGATCCCTCTGTCCCTTTGGTCACTGGGCTGCTCCTTTCTTCTCTCCCAGCCTCACTTTTCTCATCTTCATTTGCTGACTTTTTCAGTTCTGAACTTTCATTCCCTTCTTTATTTTCATTATCGTCTCCATTGCATATCTTCTCAATACCATCTATTTCCTCTGCAGACTTTCCATTTTCTATCTCTATTTCCTGGTCATCTTCAGCATGTTCATCCTTTCGTTTAAATGCCTCAAATAGGTCAATTGTAGCTGCAAAGTCCTACAGAAAGAGAACAATCTTCATAAATCTATTGTTATGGAATGCTTCCAAAAGATCAATATAAATATCTTTGCAATGTGGTTCGATAATACAAAATCATGGTAACTTAACATTTTTCTCCAGCTCATGTAATTTCATGCAATTAATTTCTTCCAAAACCTTTCTGCAAACTCAAAACTCCTTACTTTTCCACAGTTATATATTCAAGAACTATTACTCTACCTTTTACCAGTGAATACTATAAACCTATCTAACCTATGCATAAATTTAGTCAGTTTTAAAAACAAATACATATAACAGTCTTTATTCCCTTAACTTTTCTATAGAGGTTTAAACACAAGCATCACTTCATCAGGAAAGCCTTAATTCATTGAAGTGAGAAGAAAGAAACATTCCCCCCAAATTTGGTACATATCTATCTTTGACCTTAAAAAAAATCACGTTAAAAAAAATCACCTTATAAAAATCTTAAAATCCATTTATAAAATATATATTACAGATCACCGAATAAAGGCAATAGAGTGGGGAGCAATAAGAACCATGTCAATGGATATCTTAGAGCATAAAATATTTCTGACCACACTGACTCACCAAAGACAGAAAACACACAAAAGTACGAGAGCCATTCTTTTTTATTTACCATGGGATTTGCGTCAATGAGTTCGTCATACGTCATAATTAGCGACTGTGCTAGATTTTCCCAGGACAGCTTCGGCAATGGCTTGCGCAACATCTGGAGCTGGAGTGGTGAAGGAGGTCGAGGAATCTTGTTTGGAGGACGAAGTGATTCACAAGTTGCTATAAATTTGTCGCCCTTTTCTCTGTCATACTCCACCGTTTTGAATAAGAGGGAACTGCAATATTACAAAAGGAATCAATATGAGACATCAAATAAGGCTCTAAAATAAAGTCTTATATAATTTGTGGTTCCAATATCTTACCGAGTGTTTGAAAAAAATACATATATACCAACAAGCTAATCAAACAAAGCTTTACTTATTAGGTATGAATTTTCTTTATCAACCTCACCTGTTACTAAAAAAGTGTCTTACATCCTCCTGCAACGATGGCTGAATCTTAAATATTCTGTCTTTGAAAGCAAGAGCCTTTATATAACCAGGATCCCGCTGAAGAGCATTGATAATAAGACCAAGGCAATCCATGTACATTTGAAGGATGAAAAGAACTGAAAGCAACTGATCCAGACACGGCCAATGCTTCTGGTTGACTGTGAGACCCTAGGAGTGAAATAAAAAATGAATATTAATAAAAGTCTAACTTATTTTTCATGCCATCTTTAAACACCTTCCAATTTCATGAATATGGTAAGGATTTTTTATAACACACTTCATTTCTAAAAAACATAAGATTTTTCAAAACCATTCCTCTAAGAATTTTTTCAGAATATATAATACTTGTACTCTCAGATCATATAGGCAAAGACTCAATTTTTTCTCACAAAAATGAAAGAAATAAGCCACTAATTTCCATCTAATGGACATTCAAAACAATGAAAGCTTTCAGACACATAAAGACATTTACAACATACCTCTTGGAAGGCAACTAACGCCAGCTCAAAGTCCTTAATTTTGATTGCCGCTGCACCTAGGCGCTGCCAAAGTGTTACCTCTGTAGAGTCTAATCTTACAGCCTGGAAAAAGTTCAGCCATGTTTGCAAGACCTGAATAAAGTCTTAAATAAAGCATGAAAAACATACAAAAATTTGCAGTAATCCGAAAGAAATTGGGTTCAAATTTCAAACACTTCAATACTCCAGACAGTGACTAATTATATAGAGTGACATATCAGAAATAATAATATTTTTGCAAACTAAAAAAACTCCATGTGATCAGAACCAACTTAAGGAACATTTTCAAATAATCCTTTTCCATTTCTTTTGCCAAAAATTTACAGGCATAAAACAGAAAAGAATAATACAAATTTTCATCGTTTTTTTTTTTTTATATGAAAGCAAAAATTTTTAAAAACATATTTATATTTTTGTTCAAACTTT